>NW_005844046.1:0-18920 GCF_000455745.1 Alligator sinensis | reverse complement strand
TTTTGGTTCCTACCCCCCGTGTTGCGCTCAACTAGTCAACTACTAGTAGTTGTAGTTGAGATTGTAGTAGTAGTTTTTTTTTTGGTAGTAGTAGTTATTGATGTTTTACTAGTAATAGTAGTTGTTGTACTAGTGGTAGTTGTTGGAGGAGTACTTGTAGTAGTTCTTGTTGTAGTAGTAGTAGTCCTAGTAGAAGCAGCTTTTATATTAGTCTTCGTTGTATTAGTAGTAGTAGTTGATATAATTGTTGTACTAGTTATTGTCGTAGTAGTAGTTGGAATAGTTGACATAGTGGTAGTAGTTGTAGTAGTGCTATTAGTAGTTATCGATGTTGTAATAGAAATAGTAGAAGTAATATTCATCGTAGTAGCTTTTGAATTAGTAGCTGTTGTAGTAGTAGTTGTAGAATTTGATGCTATAGCAGTAATTGTCATAGTAATGGCAGTAGAAGTCAATGATGTTGCAATAGAAGTAGTAGTACTTGTTGTAATAGTTGCTGTATTAGTGGTAGTTGTAGTAATAGTAGTATTAGAAGTATTACTAGTAGTAGTAGTTGTAGAATTTTATGTAATGGTAGTAATTTTCATAGTAATGGCTGTAGTAGTTAACGATGTTGTAATAGAAGCAGTAGAATTTGTTGTCCTAGTAGTAGTTGTTTTCCTATTAGTAGTAGTTGTCATAGTAGTAGTTGTCATAGTTGTAGAAGATGTCCTCGTAGTAGTGGATGTATTAGTGGTAGAGTTAGCGATGTTTTTATAGACGTAATACTATTTTTTGTACTAGTTGTTGTATTAGAAGTAGTTTTGGTCATATTAGTAGTTGTTGTAGTATTAGTTGTGCTAGTAATAGTAGTTGCAGAATTGTTGTCGTAGTTGAAGTAGTAGTACTTGTATTAGGAGTTGTTTTTGTCGCAGTAGTAGTTGATTTCTTAATAGGAGTTGTATTAATATTAGTAGTTTTTGTAGTCCCTGTAGTAGTAGTAGTTAATGTCGTGTTAGTAGAAGTAGTCCTAGTAGTAACAGTTGTAATAGGAGATTTTGTCTTTACAGTAGTCCTTGAAGTAGTAGTAATTGTCGTAGTGTTAATAGTAATCGATATTTTAATATACGAAGTAGTATTTTTGTAGTAGTAGTTGTTTTTGTACTAGTAGTAGAAGTAGTTGTTTTCCTAGTAGTTGTCTTAATAGCAGTTGTCGTAGGAGTAGTTCAAGTAGTAGTACTTGTTGCAGTAGTGATAGTAGTAATTATCAATGTTTTAGTAGACCTACTAGTAGTAGTAGTTGTTCTAGTTGTACTACTAGTAGTTGTTTTCGTAGTAATAGCAGTATTAGTAGTTGTCCTAGTAGTAGTTGTTGTCCTAGTAGTAATTTTAATATTAGTAGTAGTTTTAGAACTTGAAGTAGTAGTAGCAGCTGTCCTAATAGTAGTAGTTGTAGTAGTTGACATATTAGTAGTAGTTGTATTCTTGGTAGTAGTAGTTATTGATGTTGTAATAGAAATTCTAGTAGTTGTAGTAGTAGTATTTGCTGTAGGAGCTGTTGTAGTAGTAGTTTTTGTAGTAGCGGTGGTTGTTGGAGTCGTAGTAGTTGTAGTAGTTGTTTTTAGAGTAGTAGTAGCTGTTCTAGTAGTATTAGTTTGTTTATTTTTTTATAGTAGTTGACTACTATGTCAAATACAAGTATGCAGTATTTGACATAGTAGTAGTTGTAGTAGTTGTAGTAGTAATCGATGTTGTAATATAAGTAGTAGTAGTAATTGTCATAGTAGTAGCTGTTGAACTAGTAGTAGTTGCATTAGTAATAGTTGTAGTAATGATCGTCGTAGTGGTAGTTGTCCTAGTAGAAGTAGTTGTAGTATTTTTAGCTGTAGTAATTGTACTAATAGTAGTAATTTTCATAGTTGTAGTTGTTTTCGTAGAAGTAATAGTGAACGAAATACTAGCAGTTGTAGTAGTTGCAGTAGATGTTGTCAATATATTACTAGTAGTAGTTGTAGTAGTTGTCGTATTAGCTGTTGTCGTAGTAGTTTTAGTTGTGCTAGTAGTAGTAGTTGCAGTAGTATTTGTTGTCGTAATAGTATCAGTTGTTGTAGTTTAAAGAGTAGATGTAATAGTGGTTGTAGTAGCTGTCGCTTTTTTAATAGAAGCAGTTGTAGTAGTTGTTGTTGTAGTAGAAGTTGTTTTTCTAGTAGTTATAGTATTTGTTGTAGTCGCCTACTTTTTATTGTAGTAGTAGTAATTGTTGTCATCCCAGTAGTTGTTGTCATAGTAGAAGTAGTTTTGCATGAGTGTTTGTTGTATTTGTAGTTTTTGTAAAAGTTGTACTAGTTGTTGTCGCAGTAGTAGTAGTTGTCGTATTAGCTGTTGTCGTAGTAGTTGTAATTGTGCTAATAGTAGTAGTTGTAGTAGTATTTGTTGTCGTAATAGTATCAGTTGTTGTAGTTGAAGGAGTAGATGTAATAATGGTTGTAGTAGCTATCGCTTTTTTAATAGAATAATTTGTAGTTGTTGTTGTAGAAGTTGTTTTTCTCGTAGTTCTAGTATTTGTTTTTGTTGTACTAGTAGTAGTTGTCCGAGTAGTAGTTGTATTAGTAGTAGTTGTCCTAGTAGTTGTCGCTGTAGTAGTAGTAGTTGTTGTCGTCGTAGTAGTAGTTGTCCTAGAAGTAGCAGTTGTAGTAGTAGGTGTTGTCTTAGTAGTAGAAGTTGTTGTTCTAGTAGTAGTATTTGAAGTAGTGGTAGCATTAGTTATCGATGTTTTAATAGACGTAGTAGTAGTTTTTTTAGTAGTAGTTGTTGTAGTAGTAGTAGTTTTCCCAGTAGTAGTGGTTATAGTAGTACAGGCAGTTGTCTTTAGTAGAGATTGTAATACTAGTAGTAGAAGTTGAAGTGATAGTAGTAGTTGCCGTAGTAGTACTTTTTATTGTAGTAATAGTAATTGTTGTCATCCCAGTAGTTGTTGTCATAGTAGAAGTAGTTTTGCATTAGTGTTTGTTGTATTAGTAGTAGTAGTTTTTGTAAAAGTTGAACTAGTTGTTTTCGCAGTAGTAGTAGTTGTCGTAATAGTAGTAGTTGTAGTAATTGACAATATTAGTCCTTGTAGTTGTGGTAGTAGTAGTTATCGATGTTGAAATAGAAGAAGAGTAGCTGTCGTAGGAGTAGTAGTTTTTGTAGTAGTATTAGTAGTTGTTGTAGTAGTTGTAGCTGAGGTTGTTTTTGTCGTATTAGTAGTAGAAATTGGCGTAGTGGCTGTTGTTGTAATAGTAGTTGCTGTCGTTTTAGTAGTTGTCATAGTAGTAGTATTTTTGATTGTAGTTGTTTTAGTAGTAGTAGTTTTCGTAATAGTTGTATTTGTAGTAATGGTAGCAGTAGTTATCGATGTAGAAATAGAAGTAGTAGTAGAATTTGTTTTAGTAGTTGTATTAGTATTAGTTGTTATCGTAGTCGTATTTGTGCTCGTAGTCATAGTAGTTTTCCTAGTACTGATAGTTGTAGTAGTAGTTTTTGTCTTAGTAGTAGTTGTTGTAATTGTTGTAGTAGTGATAGCAGTTGTTGTAGTAGTGGTTCTAGTAGTTATCGATGTTGTAATAGAAATAGTAGTAGTTGTTGTTGTAGAAGTAGTAGTTTTTGTAGTAGTTGTTCCTGTAGGAGATGTTGTTGTTTTAGCAGTTATTGTAATATTTTTCGTAGTAGTTGTAGTTTTTGGAGTAGTAGTTGTAGTAGTTTTTTTTTTGGAGTAGTAGTAGTTGTCCTGGTAGTAATAGTTTTTATATTAGTTTTTGTTTTATTAGTGGTAGTAGTTGTACTAGTTGTTGGAGTAATAGTAGTTGGAGTACTAGTAATAGTTGGAGTAGTTGACATAATAGGTGTGGTAGTGGTAGTAGTAATTAATGTTGCTGTAATAGATGTAGCAGTAGTTATCCTCATACTAGTAGCTGTTGAAATAGTAGTACTTGTCTTATTAGAAGTAGTAGTATTTATCGTAGTAGTAGTAGCATTTGTCCTCGTAGAAGTAGTTCTAGTAGTTTTAGCTGTAGTAGTTGGACTAATAGTAGTAGTTGTCATTGTAGTAGTTGTTTTCGTAGATGAAGTAATTGATGTAATACTAGTAGTTGTTATAGTAGTTGTTGCAGTAGCTGTTGTCTTAGTTGTACTTGTGCTAGTTGTAGTAATTGTAGTATTTGTTGTCGTAAGTGTAGTAGTTGTTGTAGTTGAAGGAATAGTAGTAGTTGTATTAATGGTACTAGTAGCAATCGATTTTTTAATAGAAGCAGTAGTAGTTGTTGAAATAATAGTGGTTTTTGTGGTAGTTCTAGTATTTGTTGTTGTAGTAGTAGTTGTCCGAGTAGCAATAGTTGTAGTAGTAGTTGATGTCCTAGTAGTTTTTGTAGCAGTAGTAGTAGTTGTCGTAGTAGTAGTAGTTGTCCTAGAAGTAGCATTTTAGTAGTAGGTGTTGTCTTAGTAGTAGTAGTTGTTGTCCCAGTAGCAGTAGTTGAAGTAGTGGTAGCAGTAGTTATCGATGTTTTAATAGACGTAGTAGTAGTTTTTTTAGTAGTAGTTGTTGGAATGTTAGTAGTAGTAGTTGTTTTCCTAGTAGTAGTAGTTGTCGTAGTAGTAGCAGTTGTCTTAGTAAAGGTTGTCCTACTACTAGTAGTAGTTGAAGTAGTTGAAGTAATAGTAGTAGTTGCCGTAATAGTACTTCTTCTTGAAATAGTCGTAGTTGTTGTCATCGCGGTAGTAGTTATTATCGTAGTAGAAGTCGTTGTAATATTAGTACTATTTTTGTTAGTACTAGTCGTTCTCGTAGTAGTATTAGTAGTTCTTGTAGTAGTTGTAGTTGATGTTATTTTTGTCGTATTAGTACTAGTAGTCGTAGTGGCTGTTGTTGTAATAGCAATTGCTGTCGTCGTAGTAGTAGTGGTAGTATTTGTGATTGTATTTATTTTAGTAGTAGTAGTTGTCGCAGTAGTTGTAGTTGCACTAATGGTATCACTAGTTATCGATGTTGAAATAGTAGTAGTAGTATTTGTGGTAGTAGTTGTATTAGTAGTAGTTGCTATGGTAGTATTTCTCGTAGTCGTAGTAGTTTTCTTAGTACTAATAGTTGTAGTAGTAGTTGTTGTCTTTGTAGTGGTTGTTGTAGTAGTGATAGCAGTTGTTGTAGTAGTTGTTCTAGTAGTTATCAATGTTCTAATAGAAATAGCAGTTTATGTTGTAGACGTAGTAGTTGTTCTAGTAATACTAGTAGCAGTAGTTGTCGTCGTAGTAGTAGTTATTGTAGAAGTTTTTTCTGTCCTGTTGTCATATTATTAATAGTTGCTGTTTTCCTTGTAGTAGTAGCTGTGCTAGTAGTAGTTGTAGTAGTAGTTCTTCTTGTATTACTAGTAGTAGTAGTTGATATAGTTGTATTTGTAGTAGTTGTCGTAGATGACATAGAACTAGTAGTTGTAGTCGTGCGAGTAGTAGTTATTGATGCTGTGATATCAATAGTAGTAGTTGTTGTAGTCGTAGTACTAGCATTTGTCCTAATAGTAGTTGTACTAGTTGACATAGTAGTAGTTGTTGTTGTAGTCGTGGTAGTTATTGATGTTTTAATAGAAATAGTAGTAGTTGTTGTAGTAGTAGTTGCTGTAGGAACTATTGTTGTAGTAGTAGTTATTGTAGTAGTTTTCGTAGTAGTTGTAGTTGTTGGAGTATTAGTAGTTGTAGTAGTTGTTTTTTTGGAGCAGTAGTAGTAGTTGTCCTAGTAGTAATAGTTTTTATATTATTGTTTCTTTTACTAGTGGTAGTAGTTGTACCAGTTGTTGTCATAGTAGTAGTATTTGGAGTAGTAGTAATAGTTGGAGTAGTTGACACAGTAGGTGTAGTAGTGGTAGGAGATATCGTTGTTGTAATAGAAGTAGTAGTAGTAATTGTCCTAGTAGAAGTAGCTGTTGTAGTTTTAGCTGTAGTAGTTGTACTAATATTAGTAGTTGTCATTGTAGTAGTTGTTTTCGTAGATGTAGTAGTTGACGTAATACTAGTAGTTGTAGTAGTTGTTGCAGGAGTAGATGTTGTCTTTCTAGTAGTGGTAGTTGTAGTTGTCGTAGCTGTTGTCACAGTAGTTGTACTTTTGTTAGTTGTAGCAATTCTAGTAGTTGTCGTAATAGTAGTAGTTGTTGTAGTTGAAGGAAAAGTAGTAGTTGTAGTAGTGGTACTAGTAGCTATCGATTTTTTTAAGAGAAGCAGTAGTAGTTGTTGTATTAGTTGTTGTAGTAGAAGTTGTTTTTGTCGTTGTTCTAATATTTGTTTTTGTTGTAGTAGTAGTTTTCCGAGTAGTAATAGTTGTCGTAGTAGTTATGGTCCTAGTAGTTGTTGTCGCAGTAGTAGTAGTAGTTGTTGTAGTAGTAATAGTTGTCCTAGATTTAGCAGTTATAGTAGTAGGTGTGTCTTATTAGTAGTAGTTATTGTCCTAGTAGCAGTAGTTGAAGTAGTGGCAGCAGTAGTTATCGATGTTTTAATAGACGTAGTAGTAGTTTTTTTAGTAGTAGTTGTTGGAATGTTTTTAGTATTAGTTGTTTTCCTAGTAGTAGTAGTCGTAGTAGTAGCAGTTGTCTTATTAGAGTTTGTACTACTAATAGAAGTAGTTGAAGTAATAGTAGTTACCGTAGTAGTACTTGTTTTTCAAGTAGTAGTAGTTGTTGTCATCGCAGTAGTAGTTGTTATCGTAATAGAAGTAGTTGTACTATTAGTAATATTTTTTTGTATTAGTGTTGTATTAGCGGTTTTTGTAATAATTCTACTAGTTGTCGCAGTAGTAGTAGTAGTTTTCGCAATAGTAGTAGTTGTAGTAATTGACACTATTAGTACTTGTAGTTGTGGTAGTAGTAGTTATCGATGTTGAAATAGAAGATCAGTTGTAGTAGTAGTAGTTTTTGCCGTAGTAGTAGTATTTGTTTTAGTAGTTTTTGAGTTGAAGGAATAGTAGTAGTTGTAATAGTGGTACTAGTAGCTATCGATTTTTTAATAGAAGCAGTAGTAGTTGTTGTCCTAGTAGCAGTAGTTGAAGTAGTGGTAGCAGTAGTTATCGATGTTTTAATAGACGTAGTAGTAGTTTTTTTAGTAGTAGTTGTTGGCATGGTAGTAGTTGTAGTTGTTTTCCTAATAGTAGTAGTTGTCGTGGTAAGCTGTAGTATGCTGTTGTCTTAGTAGTTGTAGTTATTGTAGTAGTGATTGCAGTTGTTGTAGTAGTGGTTCTAGTAGTTATCGATGTTGGAATAGAAATAGTAGTAGTTTTTGTTGTAGAATCAGTAGTAGTTGTCGTAATCGTAGTAGTTATAGTAATTTACAATATTATTAGCTTTTTTGTCGTAGTAGTAGTTCTTGTAGTAGTAGTTGTAGTAGTTCATGTAGTTGAAGTTTTTGTCGTATTAGTAGTAGTAGTTGTCGTAGTGGCTTTTGTTGTAATAGTGGTTGTTGTAGCAATAATTGTAGTAGTAGTATTTGTGGTTGTATTTGTTTTAGTAGTAGTAGTTTTCGTAGTAGTTGTAGTTGTAGTAATGGTAGCAGTAGTTATTGATGTTGAAATAGAAGAAGTAGTAGTTGTTGTAGTAGTTGTATTATTATTAGTTGTTATCGTAGAAGTAGTTGTTCTCGTAGTCGTACTAGTTTTCCTAGTACTAATAGTTGTAGTAGTAGTTGTTGTCTTAGTAGTTGTAGTTGTTGTAGTAGTGATAGCAGTTGTTGTAGTAGTGGTTGTATCGATGTTCTAATAGAAATAGCAGTTTATGTTGTAGAAATAGTAATTGTAATACTAGTAGCAGTAGTTGTCGTCGTAGTAGTAGGTATTGTAGTAGTTTTTTCTGTACTAGAAGTTGTCGTATTATTAATTGTTGCTGTTTTCGTTGTAGTAGCTGTGCTAGTAGTAGTTTTAGTAGTAGTTCTTCTTGTATTACTAGTAGTAGTAGTTGATATAGTTGTATTTGTAGTAATTGTCGTACATGACAAAGAAGTAGTAGTTGTAGTCGTGCGAGTAGTAGTTCTTGATGCTGTGATATCAATAGTAGTAGTTGTTGTAGTCGTAGTAGTAGCATTTGTCCTAATAGTAGTTGTACTAGTTGACATAGTAGTAGTAGTTCTTGTAGTCGTGGTAGTAGTAGTTATTGATGTTTTAATAGAAATAGAAGTAGTTGTTGTAGTAGTAGTTGCGGTAGGAACTATTGTTTTAGTAGTAGTTATTGTAGTAGTTTTCGTAGCACTTGTAGTTGTTGGAGTATTAGTATTTGTAGTAGTTGTTTTTTTGGAGCAGCAGTAGTAGTTGTCCTAGTAGTAATAGTTTTTATATTAGTGTTTGTTTTATTAGTGGTAGAGTTGTACCAATTGTTGTCATAATAGTAGTATTTGGAGTAATAGTAATAGTTGGAGTAGTTGACATAGTAGGTGTAGTAGTGGTAGTCGTTATCGTTGTTGTAGTAGTAATTGTCCTAGTAGAAGTAGCTGTAGTAGTTTTAGCTGTAGTAGTTGTACTAATAGTAGTAGTTGTCATTGTACTAGTTGTTTTCGTAGATGTAGTAGTTGACGTAATACTAGTAGTTGTTGTAGTAGTTGTTGCAGGAGCAGATGTTGTCTTTCTAGTAGTGGTAGTTGTAGCTGTTGTCTTAGTAGTTGTACTTGTGCTAGTTGTAGTAATTGTAGTAGTTGTCGTAATAGTAGTAGTTGTTGTAGTTGAAGGAATAGTAGTAGTTGTAGTAGTGGTACTAGTAGCTATCGATTTTTTTAATAGAAGCCGTAGTAGTTGTTGTATTAGTTGTAGTAGAAGTTGTTTTTGTCGTTGTTCCAGTATTTGTTTTTGTTGTAGTAGTAGCAGTTTTCCGAGTTCTAATAGTTGTCGTAGTAGTTATTGTCCTATTAGTTGTTGTCGCAGTAGTAGTAGTAGTTGTCGTAATAGTAGTAGTTGTTGTAGTTGAAGGAATAGTAGTAGTTGTAGTAGTGGTACTAGTAGCTATCGATTTTTTTAATAGAAGCCGTAGTAGTTGTTGTATTAGTTGTAGTAGAAGTTGTTTTTGTCGTTGTTCCAGTATTTGTTTTTGTTGTAGTAGTAGCAGTTTTCCGAGTTCTAATAGTTGTCGTAGTAGTTATTGTCCTATTAGTTGTTGTCGCAGTAGTAGTAGTAGTTGTCGTAATAGTAGTAGTTGTTGTAGTTGAAGGAATAGTAGTAGTTGTAGTAGTGGTACTAGTAGCTATCGATTTTTTTAATAGAAGCCGTAGTAGTTGTTGTATTAGTTGTAGTAGAAGTTGTTTTTGTCGTTGTTCCAGTATTTGTTTTTGTTGTAGTAGTAGCAGTTTTCCGAGTTCTAATAGTTGTCGTAGTAGTTATTGTCCTATTAGTTGTTGTCGCAGTAGTAGTAGTAGTTGTCGTAATAGTAGTAGTTGTTGTAGTTGAAGGAATAGTAGTAGTTGTAGTAGTGGTACTAGTAGCTATCGATTTTTTTAATAGAAGCCGTAGTAGTTGTTGTATTAGTTGTAGTAGAAGTTCTTTTTGTCGTTGTTCCAGTATTTGTTTTTGTTGTAGTAGTAGTAGTTTTCCGAGTTGTAATAGTTGTCGTAGTAGTTATTGTCCTATTAGTTGTTGTCGCAGTAGTAGTAGTAGTTGTCGTAATAGTAGTAGTTGTAGTTATTGACAATATTACTATTTGTAGTTGTGCTAGTAGTAGTTATCGATACTGAAATAGAAGAGAAATTGTAGTAGTACTAGTTTTTGTCGTAGTCGTAGTAGATTTCGTAGTAGTAGTAGTTGTTGTAGTAGTTGTTGTAGTTGAAGGAATAGTAGTAGTTGTAGTAGTGGTACTAGTAGTTATTGATTTTTTTAATAGAAGCAGTACTAGTTGTAGTAGTTGTTGTTGTAGTAGAAGTTGTTTTTATCGTAGTTCTAGTATTTTTTGTTGTTGTAGTAGTAGTAGTTGTCCGAGTATTAATAGTTGTAGTAGTAGTTCTTGTTCTAGTAGTTTTTGTCGTACTAGTAGTAGTTGTCGTAGTAGTAGTTGTCCTAGAAGTAGCAGTTTTAGTAGTAGGTGTGTCTTAGTAGTAGTAGTTGTTGTCCTAGTAGTAGTATTTGTAGTAGTGGTAGCAGTAGTTATCGATGTTTTAATAGACGTAGTAGTAGTTTTTTTCGTAGTAGTTGTTGTAGTAGTAGTTGTTTTCGTAGTAGTAGCCGTTGTCGTAGTAGTAGACGTTGTCTTAGTAGAGGTTTCCTACTACTAGGAGTAATTGAAGTAATAGTAGTAGTTGCCGTAGTATTACTTCTTATTGAAGTAGTAGTAGTTGTTGTCATCGCAGTAGTAGTTGTTATCGTAGTGGAAGTAGTTGTACTAGTAGTAATATTTCTTCAATTATTGTTTGTTGTAATAGTAGTAGTAGTTGTATTAGAAGTAGTTGTAGTAATTGACAATATTGCTAGCTGTATTTGTGGTAGTAGTATTTATCGATGTTGAAATAGAAGTAGAGTAGTTGTAATAGTTTTTTTCGTAGTAGTAGTTGTCGTTGGAGTAGTAGCTGTAGTAGTTGATGTAGTTGAAGTTGTTTTTGTCGTATTAGTAGTAGTAGTTGTCGTACTGGCTGTTGTTGTAATAGTAGTTGCTGTCGTAGTAGTAGTTTCGTAGTAGTAGTATTTGTGGTTGTATTTGTGTTAGTAGTAGTTTTCATAGTAGTTGTAGTAATGGTTGCAGTAGTTATCGATGTTGCAATAGAAGTATTAGTAGTATTTCTTGTAGTAGTTGTATTAGTATTAGTTGTTATCGTAGACGTAGTTGTTCTCGTAGTCTTAGTAGTTTTCCTAGTACTAGTAGTTGTAGTAGTAGTTGTTGTCTTAGTAGTTGTAGTTGTTGTATTGGTGATAGCAGTTGTTGTAGTAGTGGTTCTAGTATTCATCGATGTTGTAATAGAAACAGTAGTAGTTTTTGTTGTAGAACTAGTAGCTGTTGTCGTAATACCAGTAGCAGTAGTTGTCGTCGTAGTAGTAATTATTGTAGTAGTTTTTGCTGTACTAGTAGTAGTCTTATTATTAATAGTTGTTTTCGTTGTAGTAGTAACTGTGCTAGTAGTAGTTGTAGTAGTAGTTCTTCTTGTATTAATAATAGATGTACTTGAAATAGTTGTATTTGTAGTAGTTGTCGTAGGTGACATAGAAGTAGTAGTTGTAGTCGTGCGAGTAGTAGTTATTGATGTTGTAATATCAATAGTAGTTGTTGTCGTAGTAGTAGCAGTTGTCCTAATATTATTAGTTGTACTAGTTGACATAATAGTAGTTGTTGTTGTAGTTGTTGGCGTAGTAGTTGTAGTAGTTGTTTTTTGGACTAGTAGTAGTTGTTCGAGTAGTAATAGTTTTTATATTAGTGTTTGTTTTATTAGTAGTAGTAGTTGTACTAGTTATTGTCATAGTAGTTGTAGTTGCAGTAGTAGTAGTTGGAGTAGTTGACATAGTAGTTGTAGTAGTGGTATTAGTAGTTATCGTTGTTGTAATAGAAGTAGTAGTAGTAATAATTCTCATAATGGTAGCTGTTGAAATAGTAGTATTTATCCTAATAGTAGTAGTAGTATTTCTCCTAGTAGAAGTAGTTGCAGTAGTTTTAGCTGTAGTAGTTGTACTAATAGTAGTAGTTGTCATAGTAGTAGTTGTTTTCGTAGATGTAGTAGTTGACGTAATACTAGTAGTTCTTGTAGTAGTTGTTGTAGTAGTAGATGTTGTCTTTCTAGTAGTATTAATTGTAGTAGTTGTCGTAGTAGCTGTCTTAGTTGTACTTGTGCTAGTTGTAGAAATTGTACTAGTATTTGTTGTCGTAATAGTAGTAGTTGTTGTAATGGTACTAGTAGCTATCGATTTTTTTTTAACAGAAGCAGTTGTAGTAGTTGTAGTTGTAGTAGAAGTTGTTTTTCTCGTAGTTGTAGTATTTGTTGTTGTTGTAGTAGTTGTCCGAGTAGTAGTAGTTTTAATAGTAGTAGTTTCAGTAGTATTTGTTGTCGCAGCAGTAGTAGTTGTTGTCCTAGTAGTAGTTGTCGTAGAAGTAATTTTTATTGTAGTAGTAGTTGTTGTCATCATATTAGTAGTTGTTGTTTTCATAGTAGATGTAGTTGTAGTAGTTGTTGTTATTGTATTATTAATAGTTGTCGTAGTAGCAGTAGTTTTTGTCATATTAGTAATAGTTGTCGTAGTTGTCGTAGTAGTAGTTTTTGTAGTAGGTGTTGTCGTAATAGTAGTTGTTTTCGTAGTTGCAGTATTTGACTTAATACCAGTAGTTCTTGTAGTAGTTGCTGTAGTAAATGTTATCGTTCCAGTAGTAATAGTTATTGAAATTGGCGTAGTTGTAATTTTTCTAGTAGTAATAGTTGTAGTAGTATTTGTTGTCGTAATAGTATTAGTTCTATTTGAAGCAGTAGTAGTGGTCGTAGTAGTTATCGATGTTTTAGTAGAAGCATTAGTGGTTGTTGTAGTAGTTATTGTAGTAGAAGTTGTTTTTGTCGCAGTAGTCGTATTTGTTGTTGTAGTCTTGGTAGTTTTCTGAGTTGTAATAGTAGTTGTAATATTATTTGTAGAAGTAGTAGGTGTTTTCGCAGTAGTAGTTGTTCAAGTAATAGTTGTAGTTGTATTAGTAGTGATCGATGTTTTAATAGAAGTAGTAGTATATTTTGTAGTAGTTGTAGTATTAGTAGTAGTTGTAGTAGTTGAAGTAGTAGTTGTTGTAGCAATGAGTTATAGTTATCAAGATTGTAATAGAAGTAGTAGTTGTAGTAGTAGTTATTGTGGTAGAGTAGTAGTTGTCATAGTAGTAGTAGTTATTGCAGTAATTTTTGTCGTAGTAGCTTTAGGAGCTGATGTTTTAATAGTAGTTATTGTAGTAGTTGTAGTAGTTATCGATGTTTTAATAGAAGCAGTACTAGTTGTTGTAGTGATGTTGTTATAGTAGTAGTTTTCGTTGTAGTAGTTGACGTAATACTAGTATTTGTTGTAGTAGTTGTAATATATGTTGTCTTTGTAGTAGTAGTTGTAGTAGTGCTAGTAATAGTTGTAGTAGTATTTGTTGTCGTAGTAGTAATTGTGGTAGTGGTCGTAGTAGTTATTGCTGGTTTAATAGAAGCATTAGTGGATGTTGTAGTAGTTGTTCTAGTAGAAGTTTTTTGTCTTAGTAGAAGTATTTGTTTTTGTAGTAATGGTTATTTTCTGAGTAATACTAGTTGTAGTAGTTGTACAAGTAGTAGTTGTAGTATTTGATGGATAAGTAGTAGTTGTTCTAGTAGTAGAAGTTGTTGTTTTAGTAGTAGTAGTTGAGGTAGTAGCAGTTGTAGTTGTTATCGATGTTTTAATAGACAACGTAGTAGTTTTTGTAGTAAGAGTCCTAGTTGTCTTAGTAGCAGTTGTCATAGTAGTAGTAGTAGTTGTCCTAGTAGTAGTTGAAGTTATATTAGTGGTTGTTGTAATATTGGTAATAGTAGTTATCGATGTTTTAATAGAACTAGTAGTAGTAGTTGTTGCAGTTACTACTGCAACAACTGCTACTACTAGTTCTATTAAAACATCGATAACTACTACTACTACTACTACCTACTACTAGTAGGTGTTGTAGCAGTAAAATTAGTATTAGTAGTTGCAGTAGTAGTTGGCCTAGAAGTAGTACTAGTTGGCCTAGTAGTAGTAGAAGTTGTAGTCGTGGTAATATTAGTTATCATTGTTTTTATAGAAGGAGTAGTAGTTGTAGTCTTTGTTGTAGTAGTAGTTTTTTGTAGTAGTAGTTGTTTTCGTAATAGTAGTTTTTGTTGTTTTAGTAGTAGATGAAGTGGTAGTAGTAGTTGTTGTAGTAGGTAGTAATAGTTAACAAGTTTTAATTGAAGTAGTAGAATTTGTTGTAATATTAGTAGTTGTTATTTTAGTAGATTGCTAGTTATCATAGTCGTAGTAGTTATTGTAGTAGTTGTTTTTGTCGTAGTAGTAGCAGTTGTGATAGTAGTAGTTGTAGTAGTTGAAACAGTTGTAGAAGTAGTTATTGTAATCGTGGTAACAGTAGATATTGATGTTGTAATAGATATTGTAGTATTTTTTGTAGTTGTAGTAGTTCTAGTTGAGCTAGTAGTAGTTTAGTAGTATTTGTTGTCGTAATAGTAGTAGTTGTAGTTGAAGGAGTAGTAGTTGTAGTAGTTGTATTAATTGTTGTAGTAGATGTTGTATTAGTAGTAGCAGTAGTTGTAGTAGTAGTAGTAGTATACTTTCTGCTGTAGTAGTAGCTGTGTTAGTAGTATTAGTTGTAGCAGTAGTTCTAGTAGATTTTTCGTAGTAATTGTACTAGTTGTATTAGTAGTAGTTGTCGTAGGTGACATAGAAGTAGTAGTTGTTATATTAGTGCCAGTGGTAGATATCGATTTTGTAAAAGAAATATTGTTGTAGTAATTGTTGTGGTTGTCGTAATAATAGAAGTAGTATTTGTCGTAATAGTAGTATTTGGTGTAGAATTTGTTAGTGTCGTAGTAGGTGTTGCTGTCCTAGTAGTATAAGTCATTGTAGAAGTGCTTGTAGTAGTAGTAGTTGATGCTCTAGTAGTAGTTGTCGTAGTAGTAGTTGTTGTAGTAGTTCTTGTTGTAATAGTAGCTCTTCTCGCAGTAGTTGTCCTACTAGTTGTTGCGTTAGTTGTTTTTGTAGTAGTAGTAGATTTTGTCGTCGTAGTAGTTGTATTTGTTGTCCTAGCAATAGTAGTTTTAGTAGTAATAGTGAGCGTAGTAGTGGTAATTATAGTAGTTCTTGAAGTAGTGGGAGTGTTGGAGTTGTAGGTCTTGTTGTCCTAGTTCTTGTCTTGTTGTCCACTACTAGTAGTTGTCTTAGTAGTAGTGGGTGTAGTAGTTGTTGTAGTAGTTCATGTCTTAGTAGTAGTAGCAGTAGTAGTCGTATTAGTATTAGTTGTAGTAGTTGTTATTGTCATAGGAGTAGTAGTAGTAGGTGTTGTCGTAGTAGTAGCATTTGTATTATTAGTAGTAGTTGTCGTAGTAGTTGTCATAGTTGTTTTCGTATTAGAATTAGTTATTTTAGTATTTGTAGTAGTAGTATTGGTAGTAGTTATCAATATTATTGTTGTTGTAGTAGTTGTAGTAGTATTTCTTGTTGTAGTAGCAATTGTAGTAATAATACTAGATTTTTAAGTAGTGTTTTCCTGAAAGTACAGTGAGTTTTTGCTCAGCGCGCTTGTGCCAATATCTACACAGGGATGAAGGATCCAACTTAATCTTTATTTTTGTGCAGAAAGTGATACTTGGCAATCGTTTTCAAAGCAAACACCGAGACCCCAGTGTCCTTCTGCCTTATATCTCTATATAACAGGTTAAACTTGCTGATGATATTACATGTCTAGCAACCCCAGCAACTAACTCCCGCCCTCCCAATTCTCCCCCATTCCATTTCCGGAACTTTGTTGATACATATTTCCTTCTATCGAGACCAGCAATCAGCGACATCGCAACAAGCAATCTCCCCCAGCTAAAACAAACTACTCTATGCACTTTGTTAGATAAAATAATATTTTAAAACATTCCCTTAGTTTAAAACAAGCTGTTCCCTGGTTAAACTGCAGCGAAAGTCCAGTGGTGCTTCATCAAATCCCCCCTTCGAGGCTATGGCTTTTATGGAAAATGTCCATAGTCCTCGACTATCTTTTTTAGCTGCATTAATCTCTTTGTTCCTCCCCATTATTTTGTATCGGATTTATATGTGGTGATATTACGAACATTATACGGTGAACAGGGGAATTAATTGATTTTTTGAGTACCTCGCAAAACTGTATTTTAGAACAGAATAACAAGAGAATACATATACTTGCCAAAATTAAATAAGAAAATTTGCTTAAGCCATGAAAAAATTAGGAAGCAAAGAAATAAGTCATGAGAAGTCGAACCCTTCCCTTTGCTTAATTTGCAACACAACCTTTTTAAAGTTTTGCACTTTTGACTCTATCAATTCAGGGTTAACTTTCAAATTAAAACAACACATTCCCTCGAACTCTTTACATCTGTTGTTATGCCTCAGCATAACAACAGATTAATTACCATTACCATTAATAGTTAATATATGGCTGTTCAATGTTGCAGAGTATCTCCTCTTAGTTCTTTTATTTTAATATTGATGGAAGCTAGGGTATGTGAAGTTGTATTTAGGCCCCTTGGCAGGGCACAGGCCAGTTGATCAAGCGCTCTATCAGCGTCCACTACTAGGCCTGGCACACCTACTAGGAAAATTGTTAAGTCGGCATCACTTAGTTTTATGTCTTATCACAGGATTTATCTAGTACCTTTGAACCTCTCTGGTGACGCTTATTAGAGTTGTTAGGCATAACTGGTAACCAGACGGACAACCGGCTTAGAGCACAAGGGTCTTCTGTGGAATTGGCTGGGATATATGAATAGGCAGTCTTTCCACAAAGGAAGATCCAACCCCGGGGTAATATAACATGAAGGTAACTACTTTCATGTTATAGTACCCCGTGACTAATGTATGACCAATGTATGTTAATACATTGGTCATAACTGAGCAATTGAAAATTTTTGTTTTTTTGGTCAGGCTTTTGCAAACTTGGGTACAGTTCACAAAATTGGCACAGCTGGTGCTATCAGGGGAGGTGACTGTCAACAAATTTATTTTAAAGGTATCAGCGTTTCTTTTTGTGATAATCTTTTCCCACTAATGTTTTTAGTATAATTGATTGACCTCCTATTCCCCTAGATGTGAACCAAGTCTGGTATCGGAGTGTATCCATTCCAGTGGTCACCCCTATATGGCATGACGTGAAAATATCATCAACTGATATTTCACCTGCCAAACAAAAACGAGTGCTATTTAATACGTCTTTTGCAAAATTAACCCACGAATTTTTACTCTTATCGAAACTTTTATACACCAAACCCTTATAGTCGAGAAACATTACACCTATGCAAAAAAACTACTATCTACATTGTTGACGTTCATACAGAAATTTTTGTTAGTTTACTGGCTCTGCTGTCCAAAGGTGTCCGTTTGTTTCGGCTTCTGGAGCGATAGATTCAGCTAATTTTTTCTGCCGGTGGTACTTCTGGTGCAGCCTTTAACCGGGTGTAGTGTATCCATGGTTTTACTCCCTGAACTTTTACTGCAGCGTGAGTAGGCAGAATCACAGGATACGATCCCTTCTACCTGGGTTGAAAATACTCGTCTTTTCACGTCCGGACCTGCACTTCTTCTCTGAACTGGAAGTTGTGGCCTGGTGTATCTAGATGGAGTGGAAGTACTTTCTGGACAGACCAGAGAAGACAATACAGCAGAAAGTGAATAAAAATAATCTTTTACCCAACCTTCCCTTTTATATGCATTTGCCTCCCATGCATCACCACTAGATTTTTAGGATGTGGCATGACATACATTAATTTAAATGAAGTAGCTCCCAATTTAGTCTAGGGGTTATGAGTACTCTGAGCAGAGCAAGAGAGAGCTTCCGGCCATTGTAACTCTCTCTTCTGGCAAAGATCAGACAGCTGTCTTTTTAGAGTCCGATTTATTTGTTCCACCTGTCCACTTGACTTCGGTCTGCATGCCGAAAGTTACATTGTATCCCCAGAGCCCGGGAAACTCCCTGGGTTACTTCGGACACAAAGTGTCGCCGTCCATTCGAGGGTAATCCCTCTGGGATTCGGAATAGTGGAATCATTAATTGTAGGATTACCTGGACCATTTCTTTTTCTTGTTTGGTTTGCACGAGAAGTCCTCAGTCCATTGAGTCAGAGGGTCCACGAGCAGTAACAGATATTTTTAGTGTGCCTTCCTGGATACTTCAGAGAAATTTATCTGCCAACATTCACCTGCTAATAGTCTTTCCGTTCCTGCTCCTGGCGGAAGTTTCGGAGGGAATCTCAGGATTATTGGCACAACAGATAGGGCATTTACGCACGATTTGTTACGCTGTTTTTTTTCAACTTAGGTCCAACTACTATTCTTTGGAGAAGTAGGGTCAGTGATCCATATGGGTGCTCTAGTGCTACTCTAGAAGAACTTTAATAAGAATATGTTATGGCATATATAACTTGTCCCTGAGGCAAAAACTAATATCCATTTAGTTATTCTTTGCTTCCCAATTTTTCTAAAAGTTGTCGCTCTTCTTTAGTATATTTGGGAGGTTGCTCAGGTAACACTAACGGAAGCATCAATTCGAACAGTTCAGTCTTTTGAAATTGTCCTCTATCTGCCTAGTAGTACTAGTAGTAGTTTTTGTTGAACTAGTAGTAGAGGTTTGAGTATTAGCTCTTGTTATATTTGAGTAGAATTACATTTGTAATAGTAGTAGTTGTTGAGGTACTATTAGTTTTAGTAGCAGTTGTAATAGAAGTACTAGTTGTTGTAGAAGCGGTTGTTGTTGTTATACTGGTAAATGTACTCTTAGAAGTTGTTGTAGTACTAGTTGTAGTAGTTGTTGTCGTGGACGATCTGCTTATTCCCAATAATGGAAGAAACTTATTTTGAAAAATATGGAATTAACGCAAATCTTGGCATGGCAACTTTGCGAAATAATGAAAGTATCGAAATAATTTCGCAAATCTCAAGAATGTTAGGAAAGATAAAAGCGCAATTTCGCTTTTTGTCTTTTGTCTTTCTCCGTGTATTCATGCGTCTGAATTCGCGGTCAGTTCAATCAGCATTCAAAGATCGGCTAAAACGCCAAAAATGAAAAAATAACGAAAAATCACAAAAAGAAAGGAAACAAATATATATTCTTAAAACTCAAAAATCTCAATTACTTCAGTAATGCGAAATATGGTGAATCTGTTTGTATGGTTTCTTGCACCGTTTTACGGCTCCTACACACGGTGTTGTGCTCAAATGGCTCCGCACGGTAATGCGGAGCAATGTTAGGGTTCCAACCATCATTTACAGGAACGTACCGCCGGTGTCG
>NW_005844045.1:17935-18929 GCF_000455745.1 Alligator sinensis | reverse complement strand
TCTCGAACTCACAGGGGTTGTCGTTGTCACACAGTCTCTAATTCTACTTTTTTTAATGGTACACACAGTCGGTTCACTTAAACTGTATTGGCAGGCAATCGATGCAGCACTATTGCCTACTCTTAATTTATCAAGGATTTCTATTTTCTGGGCCAGGGTGATAGACTTACATGCTTTTTTGGGCACAACATCAAAGGCTTTCTGTGATGTCATTTTCACAAATATTCAGGGGTTAACGTAAGCAAAAATGATGGACAATCTTGGAGAAGACGACAAGTGATGCTAACACTATGTAAGCAGACTCCAAACTAACACCTGCTCTACCCTGAACAGTGTAAACATGAAGCAGGGTATCGTGTAAGTCGAAACACGGTCACGTTATATAAAGACTGCCATGGCTGACTGGGGAAAGAAGGTGTTTCAGTATGGGGGCTGCTTGCAGCTAATTCCACAATGAAGAACCCTCGTCCATAGGTGGAGGGAGAAAAAAATGGGTGGGGGGGGCGGCTGAGCGCACACATACATGAGCATGCACATGACCCGCCCCATGCACCCCCACAGGACAGTCTGCAGGGGAAAGGGCCGTGGCGGGGTAGGGCTGGGGTTTGACAGGAGCAGAACTGGGGCCAGGAGGGAGCAGAACTGAGAAGGACCTGGGATCGGGATCAGGGCCAGGGCCAGGGCCCGCTGTGCCCTTGTGGCCGCCCATTCCCCGGCTCCTGTGGTCATTGCACTTTTGGGGGCCTGGAGCCAGGGGCCGGAGCAGGGTCAGCCTCGGCTGCGCTGCCAGGCTGGAAGGGACAGAGATTCTGAGACCTCCGTAGTTTATTGCTTCGCATAGATCATACATGTAGATGGGACCTGTTTGTCTGGCTTTAAAGTGGTGAAATAACAAGGTGTGACAAGAAAGCTGAGACCAGCTGCATAGCCCCCGCTCTGATCCCAGACCTGGAGAAGCTGCCACTGCTGTCGGTGGGTGTGGCGGGGGGGGGGC
>NW_005844045.1:15147-16914 GCF_000455745.1 Alligator sinensis | reverse complement strand
AGGAGGAGTCCCTGAGTTCTGGGGGCTGCTTCTGAAAGACGGCCATGGGCTGTCCCTCAAGCCACAGTAAAACAGTGCGCCATGCTGTGACGTGCTCTGTGTCCTGTGTTGGGGAGCCTTGGGGAGTTTCTGTACAGTTTCTGACGCCTGTCACCATCTATTTTCCCCCACTGCCCCATAGCTCATTGGCTCTCAGGGGACATAGCTCCTTAGCTTGCGGGTGTGGGGACTGTTCCCTTACCCTGCTTCCACTTTGGGGATTTCAGCTACCTTGATCCTACCCACCTCTCTGCCCACATTGCTGCTCTGCAGCCACTGCTTGTGCCCTCCATCCATCCTTCTCTCTTCTCCAACTCCAGGCATGCTGCTCTGGCCTTGTGGAGCTCTTCATGCATTCTTCTTCTCTACTTCCTATTCCCAGTCCCAGTCAGTGTACGGGCTCCCGCTGACCTCACGCATGACCTGCTTGGGGTCGGCTGTGCTCCCCTGTCACAATCCACCAGCTCATGCCCTGGAGCCCCATTCTGTGGGTGATGGCATTGCAGGTGGATCAGGAGTGAAGCCCTTTGAGGACTGTTTCCCACAGCCATGGGGCAGATGGTACCCTCTGCCACGTCGTATTGGCTAAATGTGACCTCCTGAGGTCCCTTTCAAACCTGAAATGCTATGTTTCTTTCAGGCTATGATTCTACAGAGGAACTCAAACTCCCCGCCCAGGCCATACCACCGAGCAAAAAATGAATGCCCTCTTTCTGGAGAATGAACCTCAGCTTTTTCAGCAGGTGCATTGGCACTGTGGCAGAATGCCACCTCTGTCTCTCCCCAAAAACTCTGCTATGTGACAATTCGGTTAACATGGGCCCAGAGGGGGCAGACATCCCATCTCTTTAGTTAACCCTGAGTTGTAACCTGAGCTGGATACATTCCTGAGGGAGTGGGGAAACCTGCTCCCTCTGCCTACATGACTAGCATCACATCCCTGGGTGCGGGGCTTATTCTCCCTGTCGTTCCAAGCAATGCCAGTCCACCTGGCAACCAGTGATGCATTTCAAATTGGTTGGCTGGCAGCCAACAGGTGCTGGCCTCCATTGGACCATGTAAATGAGGTCATAAGTTTTATATAAGTTAAGGACAGACCAGGAGAAGGGGCTGTAGTCATTATGAAAGAACTCAGAGAGAGAAGCTGGAGCATCTGAAATTTGCTCTCTCTCTTGAAACTCATGATCAATGAACTGCGTACCTCCAGAGGGAATCTCCACCTGCCTCTGGATGATACTCATGAATAAGCTACCTGAGATCTAACTAGATATATACCTTGCAGTAACTCAGATGCGTGATCAAAGGCTACAAAGCTACCCTGTTTGCTCTATGGGATTTCTTTGATACGGCTCTAACCTGTATCCTATTCCAAACCTACTCCTTGTAACCAATAAAGTTCTCCTGTATACCTAGCATGGGAGACTTAATGGGAGAGAAACTAGATTATGCCTTGGGGTCCCCTTGGTTTGGCTGACTAAAAGAGACCGCTATTTCTGCTTCAGATTAAGGGAAACACCCCAAGTTCTTGAAGTGGGTCAAGTACCCTCAAGGGCTACTAGGCCTATGTTTCCCAGGGGGCACAGAGCCAGGATCAGTCCAGACCCTGGGTGGTGGCGGTGTTACCCCCAGGGTAGCAGCTGTGCTGCAGGAAGGGGGTTGGCCAGACATGAGGCGCTCCCAGGGAGGCACTAGGAGCCTGGAAGGTGGTCGGGTGCAATGAGGTGGGTG
>NW_005844045.1:13303-13634 GCF_000455745.1 Alligator sinensis | reverse complement strand
CTGCCAGCCTCACCGCCCTTTGTTGGGAGCTGGCTCATGTCACAATGCTGCCCGGCTGCCCTGGTGCCACTGGGACCTGGAGTGCCCAGGCGAGGGCAGCAGCCCTGGTGAGCTCCTGGGAGTCTCCTTTCTTTAGTCTGCTTGTTTTCAGGACTGATGGATCCATCTAGGCACACAGTGCCCCCAACTGAGTGTGAATCTGTGGGGCAGCCTCTGGGTCCATTTCCAGCCCTCTGGCTACTCCCTCTAACCTGTGCCCATGATCCCTCCCTGCCCGCACGGCCCGAAGACTGGAAAGCGCTGGCCCATGGGGCAGCCCTGGCTGAGGGGA
>NW_005844045.1:10315-13214 GCF_000455745.1 Alligator sinensis | reverse complement strand
AGAGAGCCGAGTGGCTGTGGAGAAAGGGGCAGGGGCTTTTCCCTCCTAGGGGACCCCAACTCTGATCTGCCTCAGGGGAGGGCATTGCCTGGCTCTGGGGCAAGGCATGGGGTGAGGGGCCTCCCCCTCCTGGGCTCAACTCAGGATTTGCTGTGCTCTTGGGCTAAACTGTGCAAAAGCAGTCCTTTTTTTCCACTGCTTGGACCCAAGTGCAGTGAATCAACTGATTTTCCTTTGGACAAATCTGCTGGAAATCGCCTGCTTTAAAGTTGGGCCAATTCACTCGGGATCAGAAGCTTGTCCTTTGCACCTCTCTGCTCGAATGTGGATTGTGGCAACCTGGAAGTACTTGAAATCTCAGCTGGAGGAGAAATTCCAGACAGGGAAGATATGGGACGGAGTCAGGGTAGGACACTGCACCAACTGATTTTCCTTTGGACAAATCTGCTGGAAATCGCCTGCTTTAAAGTTGGGCCAATTCACTCGGGATCAGAAGCTTGTCCTTTGCACCTCTCTGCTCGAATGTGGATTGTGGCAACCTGGAAGTACTTGAAATCTCAGCTGGAGGAGAAATTCCAGACAGGGAAGATATGGGACGGAGTCAGGGTAGGACACTGCACTGACTGAGTAATCAAATCATAGACCTGATGATATCCAGCCTAAGCTCCTGTTGTTGCAATTTAAGACCATTCGGTAATTTCCTGTCCTTTGCGGGGTCCTTTGCAAACTTGCGAACTGTGCGCTCAGATCCTTCCGCCACGTTCATGTTCCCTGACTATTTCTGTCAGCCTTCTCCACTTCCCCTTTACTTGATTCCTCTCTGTGTTCATTGAGGAGCTGACACTTTTGTTGGTCTTTCTCACACAGTCTACAGTATGGAAGCCCTGGACAGTGGCTTAATAAAGCTTCTTCCTCTTTCCTCCCCCATTTGGTGGTCTGTAAGAGACACACGTTGTGGCAAGATCCCTGCTGTGTTCCCGTCCCCCTGACTCTTTGGAAACCTCCGGGAGACATCCATTGCAATGTCATCATTGCTTTTCCCAGCCTTCCCAGTTTGGAGGTCTCTAACAGACACCCATTCTGATAATGTCCTTGCTATTTTCCCCTCCTGCCAACTCCCTGGTTTGGCAATGTGTTTTAGAGATACATTATGACCTCACCCTTGTAGTTTGCCCTTCCCCCAGCCTGTTTGGAGGTCTGTATTGATTCTCCATTATGACATCATCCTTGCTGTTCCCCAAACCTGGATTGGTCATCTGTAATGGACAAAGGTTATGACATTACCTTTGCTCTTTTCCTTCCCCCATTTCCTGGTTGCATGGCCTGTATAAAAGGAGGACATTGTCCTTGCTGTTTTCCCTGTCCCCCATCTGCCTTGGTGCGTTGCAATAGATGCTCATTCCCATGTTACCCATGCTGTCCCCTTCTTCCCCCGACTTACTATGTTTCATCTGCTGTAATTTGTATAAACTCCTCTTAAGTCTTTCATGGCTTGTTGCAATGGTGGGGAAGGGAGAAGGGAGCCATGCAGGCTAAGAAATTGAGTAGGTCTGGACCTAGTCAGTTAGGGATGGGAGACCCTCATGCCTTCATCAACTCAGGCTGATGGTCCCCTTCTCTCTGAATTAATTCCAGTGTCGCAAACCAACCCCTGTGTGATGAATGGAGATGGATGTTGCTGATATTTATTCCACGCCCCACCCATCCCAGTCCAGGTGCTTTTCATTATTTTAGTAGTGAAGGACAAGGCCCCTCTCTTTCTGCTGCAGCAGTTCTTTGATTCGAGGCAGCAAATTTTCCAGGAAATAGGGACATCATCTGTGAGTTCATAGATCACTGAAGATCTGTACATTTGACTTCAGACATGGCAAAGTTTCCGGAGAAGGAGCATATGCTGGTAATATTGGGTTACAGCTCTTTTTTCCCTTTGTTTCTCTCATCTATCTGCCTCTATAGTGAGGCAAGTTTACTGGAAACGATCAATGCCTTTTCACACATCACAACACCACGGGGGGCTCTCAAGTCTCCCGGCACTGCAGCATTTATGTTAATATCATTTTTCTTCACGTTAGCCTTTGAGGTGTCCTTCAACCTCTTCTTTTGACTACCTGTGGAATAGCGACCACTGGTGAGGTGGGAGTCTGGGACCTATTTTGGGTGCCAGTTGTCTGGCATCTTTATGAGATGTCCTGTCCAATAGATCTTGGAGCCGGTGACATATAAACATGGCTGTAATGCTGGTGGTGTCTCCTTGAGCCAGAACGCTGACATTTGTTCTTCTGTCCTTCCAACTAATATGGAGGATTTTCCAAAGACATTGCTGGTGGTAACTTTTCAAGGCTTTCAGGTGTTTCTGATATGTCATCCAAATTTTACACCAATATGACAGGGTTGAGGTGACAACAGCTTGATAGAGGAGAAGTTTGGTTTCGGTCCTGATGTCATGATCATGGAGGACACAATTTTGGAGATGTCCAAAGACAGCACTGGCAGACTTGGGTGCTGAATATCAGTGGCTATGTTTAGTTTTTGGGAAAGGTAGGGGAAATTCTCAGCATTCTCCAAGATTTGCTCTCTAATTGTGGATGAGCGACTGATTGAGCTGGCATAGCTTGGTAAAGTATCTTGGTTTTCATAAAGCTGGCAGTGAGTTCAAGTATTTCATATGCCTCACAGAAGCAATCAAGTTTGATCCAGAGCTCCTCAACTGACTGGGCATGCAAGATGATCACCAGCTTACTGAAAACTAGTAATGAAGTTGTTTGGTTATCTTGGATTTGGAACATAACCCATTGATGTTAAAGGATTCCCGTCCATGCACTACTGGATGCTGACTCCAGGTGGAAGTCCAGTCAGCAGAGAGATGTAGCACAGCTACAGTATAGATTGAAAAGAGTGT
>NW_005844045.1:6357-7671 GCF_000455745.1 Alligator sinensis | reverse complement strand
ATATGTAAAATAATATTCCACATCAAGTACAGAGCCCTAAATGAATGTCAGGTTAGGGTGGGATTATGAGGCAAAATACTTCTTGGGCCTCCTCATATTTCATGGCAATGCCACTGGAGAACTGTCCCAAAGAACCCTAACCACAGTCCCACCTGGCCCAAAGCACGGGTTGGTTTGGCCGTGCCAGGCTGTCAACTAACAGCCCCCATGCCCACTATACTAAGTATAATGGCTTGAATAAGGTACTAGCTTTCAGGCTGGGATTATGGCTAGAAATTCTGCTTGGGCCACACATCAGAATACCTCTGTGCCAGCAGGGGACTGTCCTGGACATCTGTCACTACAGAACTTATCCGGCCCGAACTGGAGTTTGGCCGTGCCAGGCTGACAACAGACAGCACTCCAACCGCTGTGCTAAGTATATGGTCTTGAATTAGGAATTGGTTGGTGGGCTTGGATTAGAGATGGAAATGCTTCCTGGGCCACCCCACGCCATGAGTCTGCAGCACAGGGCCACTCTCCTGGACACTCCCCATTCTCATTAAAAAATTAGGCGACTGTGGTGTCGATGCCTACACAGTCAAATGGGTCGCAAATTGGCTGGAGGACCGCACCCAGAGAGTGGTGGTGGATGGCTCATTTTCGACCTGGAGGGATGTGGACAGTGGGGTTCCCCAGGGCTTGTTTCATGGGCCCACACTGTTCAACACCTTCATGAGCAACTTGGACGAGGGGGTGAAAACCACCTTGTTCAAATTCGCGACTGACGCTAAAATGCGGGGAGAAGTGAGCACCCTAGAGGAGAAGGACAGGCTACAACTAGATCTGCATCACGGGCAGGTCCAAGGAGGTGATCCTCCCCCTCTGTGTGACATTGGTCAGGCCGCAGTTGGAGTACTGCATCCAGTTCTGGGCGCTGCACTTGAGGAGGGATGAGGCGACCATTGAGAGGGTCCAAAAGAGGGCCAGTCGCATGGTCAGGGAGGAGAGGCTATGGGACCTGAACCTGTTCAGCCTTCACAAGAGAAGGCTGAGAGGGGATCTGGTGGCCATCTATAAACTTGCCAAGGGGGACCTGCAGTCAATGGGAGAGTCCCTGTTCCCCCGAGCACTACCCAGAGTAGCAAGGAATAATGGCCATAAATTGACAGACAGTAGATTCAGGCGAGACATCAGGAGGCACTACTTCATAGTCAGGCTGACTAGGAGCTGGAACCAACTTCCAAGGGAAGTGGTGCTGGCTCCTACCCTGGGGGTCTTCAAAAGGAGGCTAGACAATCACCTAGCCAGGGTCATTTGACCCCAGCACTCTTT
>NW_005844045.1:0-874 GCF_000455745.1 Alligator sinensis | reverse complement strand
GCCACCTACAAATTCATTATGGGGACGCAGCATGGGATCAGAGATGCTCTGTTCATCGGGGCACCTCTTGGGGTAACAAGGAACAATGGTCACATACTGACAGAGAGCGGATTTCGGCTAGATATCAGGAAAAACTTCTTCACGGTGAGGGTGGCCAAACTTTGAAATGGGCTTCCAAGGGAGGCGGTGCTCTCCCCTACCTTGGGGGTCTTTAAGAGAAGGCTAGATAGGCATCTGGCGGGGGTCATCTCACCCCAGTACTCCTTGCTGCCTAGGCAGGGGGTCGGACTCGATGATCCCTTGAGGTCCCGTTCGACCCTAGGACTATGAATCTATGAATCTACGTCCCTCCCCACCCTGCCTTCCCCGCTCGCCCACCCCGCCAGGCAGGTGGGTGGATTTCCGTTGAAGGGAAGCTCCCATTTCCCCGACACAGGGCACCTCTTTCCAAACAATGAGGTCTCTCATGAGACACCCAAGTGGAATTGGCACCACTGTCATTGCCAAGGGCTACCCACAAGTACATGTATTTATGCAGCGCCTCCATCTGAGGGAGCGACTGCCCTGCCCACACGCAGGTCCATGCCAGGGGGAACGTGAGGGGGCCAAGCTGGAAAGGGATGTGACCCTGGCAGACGGAGGGGCCAGCCGTGGTGGAGCGCAGTGTGGCGCGTTGCCGCGGCAATGCTGGTATCATCGCGCCGGCGCCCGGGAGTTGCAGGCAGTTGCCGTCGGCGGCTGGAGCACTGCTGAGGGCCACCCCACATCTGGGCAGGGACAGGTGAGTGGGACGTGGGGGACGCTGCCCCTCTCCTGCCCCCCCGCGGCGCACAAGGATCCCAGGGCGGAGGCGTCTTGCCAACCTCGAATATCC
>NW_005844044.1:13434-18961 GCF_000455745.1 Alligator sinensis | reverse complement strand
ATCCAAAAGGCAGGCAATAAGCTGGTGGAGTTCGTGGATGGCTTTGCCAGATGATGAAGACTGCATGCTTCTGCTTGAGGACATCATAAACCCAAGCGTCATTGGCGTGGAACCACTCCTGGTTCTATCGCAATGCAAACCCAATAGTCCGGCAGCAAGCATCTTGGACAGCAGACCCAAGTTGCTTCCAATGTGCCTGGATAGAGAGGTCAGCAGCAGTAAGGACTTGCTCCAGTGCACTAAACAACTAGGCCTAGAACTCCTCCTGCTGTCCAGGGTTCTTCAGAGCTGTGACATTCAGCCATCTCCGGGTGGCCTCCTGGGTCTTCCAGTGTCTTGTCGCCAGGCAGATCATTATTTAAATCACTGAGAGCACAAGTTGGTGGTCTGTCCAGCAGTCTTCAGAGCCCTTCATGGCCCTTGTGACAAGCATATCCCTCAGGTCTCTACCTCAGACGATGATGTAGTCCAAGAGGTGCCAGTGCTCCAACCTCGGAAGCCTTCACATGGTCTTGAGCTAGTCTTTCTGGCAGAAGACCGTGTTTGTCACAATCAGACTGTGTTGGTCACATTTGGTCAGGAGCAGGATACCACTGGCATTGGACTTCCCCGTGCCATTCTTGCCGACAGTTCCACTCCAGATTTCGTGGTCACATTCAACCCAGGTGTTGAAGTCACCCAGAAAAATGACCTAGTCATCCCTGGGGTGGAGGCAAGGGTGTTGCCAAAATCAGAGAACATTTTTCTTGACTTCCTCATCAGAATCCAGAGTTGGAGCGGATGCGCTGATGAGAGTAGCCTGTTGGTTTTGGCTGAGGCACAGGCAAAGGGTCAGCAGCCTTTCACTGACACCCAAAGGAGGCTTGGGGAGCACATCAGCGATCTTGTTCCTGATGGTGAAACCGACTCTGTGGATATGGGGGTCACAGTCTGGTTTCCATTTCCAGAAGGTGTACCCTCCCCGCTGACCTCTCTGGCAAGTCAGGTTTCACTGAGAGCAGCAATATCAATGTTGTGCCTTGCTAGCTCCTGAGCCACAATGGCAATTCATCTTTCCCTCTTTGGGTTATCAATGAGCCCTCTCACATACCCGGTTCCAAAGATTAGTTTTTTTCTTATTTCAACCACAGGAATGGTGATCCCACTGGGTGCGGTTTCCCAGCCAGGAGAAATGGGACAGCCTATTTTGGGGGGGCACCTTTTCTAGCTCCCTCCCCATCAGGGTGAGCAGAGGGAATCCTAAAAAGGACTGCTCAGTCACGGATACAGCTGCCAAAGGATACCCCTGTCCCAACACAGAAGCACGAGGACCATTGCACATCTGCCGCTAGTGTGCAGATTCTTGGCTAAGGGCCTCCAGGTATCACAGCCCTGCCCCGTCACCAATCCTCCATCGCCACAAGGCTTTTGGACTGGACAGAAGCCTGCACATGGTATGTTTAACATGGGGACTCCAGTGCACAGTTGGACCCACATGGTCTTGGCGGTTGTTGGCTGGGTTCGGTGGCATGGCAAGCCACAATGATTGGGGCCACTTCTCTGTTGCAGCCTTCTTCCACCTTCACAGCCATTGGGGCCACAGCCTTCCCTCCATCTGCTCTGCCACTGAGGACTTCTTGAATCATTCTTTGTCTGGAACCTCCCCCTCGACCTTGCCGCCATGGGTGGCCCTGCCAAGAGTGTGAGCTCCAGATGGCATTGCTCTCAGGGTCATTGGAACACGCAAGCCTCTCCACCATGACAAGGTGATGATCCTCGAAGAGGCCATAACAAGGTGATGATCTTTGGCTATGGGAAAGGAAGGAAAAGGGGGGAAGTGAATAAGGTATGGAAAGCAGTTAGATGGAATTTATTGTTTGATCTGGCAGGAATTGAGTAATAGAGTGGGGTTGTTGATAAAATGGCGACGTATGATTGTATTTTGGATGCGACAGTTTTGGGAAATGCAGAATTGGTATGAAGTATTGATCTTTAGGATATTTCTTTTGAGTATAATATCCTGAGTTTGCAAAGTTACGGTTACTATTTATGTGTTTGGGTAATTTTTGTTGTATTTTTGGGTCCAAATAACATCTGTATTTTGATATTTGTTGAGTCGGATATTTGATGGAGCTCTGTGGAAGGATATGTAGATATATGTTGAATATTTTCCTATTACTTTAAAAAAAACAAAACACCATTATTCATCAATTTAAAAATCGCCAATACATCCTCAGTGTGAGGACTGATGCATTAAAATATTTTTGGCACCAATGCTCCAGCTGCTCCATGCATCAGACCGGTATTACAGTGCCTCTGGGCCCCATGCCCACTCCCCCACTAGGGGAGCAATGTCCCACCCAGATCCAAAGTTGAAAGCTTCCTGCTGAAAGACAGAAAAATGTTCCTTTTAGTCCATGCTCAGGTCTGGTATTGCAGTGCTTCCAGGACTAGCATCAAATGTGGTCTGGCAGATTGCCAGAAAGTCAAACTTAAAAAAGGATGACTAGCAGCCCTCTTTTTTTCCCCACTCTGGTGCTGCATGGGTTTTTATCAGTCCTGATGGGCTAGGAAAGACAGTCCCACCAGTACATCCCAACAAGTGCGCTAGTAGCATGAGCAACAGCACCACTCAAACAAGTAGCAGACAGTTGATCTGCCAGGCCTGAAGACTCAAAAGTCCTGGCCCAGGCCAGTAGCTGAAGTTCAGGGACTGCGTGGAAGTAAGGGAATGCCTGTGCTTGGAGAAGGGAATGCAGACAAAACACCCCCAGGTCCTGACACCCTGGGTCCACCAATAAGAATGCTCGAGGCACACCAGGAGACCCCTCAACTAGAGTGGACCGCGGACTGCAGGCCACAGAGGACCGGGCCAGGAGGGTGGACCAGCAACCCCAAGTCAGCAACAAACCCCAACGCACCACTTCCCCACAATGATGAGACTCCAACAGGCGCCAGCAGACACCCGGCCATCAGCAGACCCCCCGACGCAGCAATGCTCCCAGAGTCCAGAACCCCACACGATGAGCCACCTTTAGGCAGAGAAACCTGGACCCCAAGAGCAGCCCCCTGAACAATGGTGGAGCACCCCAAGCAACAGCAGACTCCTCTGAACCCCTGCAGCCCCCCAGCAGCAAGGAACAGGCTCCCTACCCTGATGGAGACCCCCCACTCCACTGGCAACCCAGGTGACTGCATGGACACACCACCACTAATTTTTTTCTCCTTCCCTTTCCCACAGAAGCTGCTCTGCCCGACCTGTCACCTGCCAAGGGAACGCAGGTCATACAATGACCTGCAGAAACATCTACGGCGCATCCGTAAGTGCCTGGCATTCTTGTATGCCCCTGCAGCACCAAGTTCAATGCCTTAAAAGCTCTTGAAGAACTACCAGGAGAGATGCCAGGGCCTGGGAGGCGAAGGAGACCCAGCACAGTGGTGAAGCCCACTGCCCCGGCCCACCAGAACCAGGTACAAAGGCCCGGCAAACCGGCCACGCTGCCAGTGACCCCACCAGACCAGACCTCCGGGGTTCCCTTGGAAGAAAGACCTGCCCCAGCAATGGCACCATACAGGTCTTTGCCCAGGGACCCCCAACTAGACAGCCCCCCTGCCAGACCCCCAGAGCCACCGAGTGCCCCCAAGGATACCAAAGCCACCTAGAGCCCTCCCCCAATCTCCCAAGCAATTCAGGGCCTCCAGGTACATGGCCCACTCTTCAGCCAAGGATGCCCACCCCTTGGCAAACTCTCTGGCTGGAGCTCTCCCTTCAAGGCCTTGGTGGCCCAACTTACAGAGGAGCTCTTGGCAGCTGGCCAGCTCCAGGGGAACAGCAATGGACCAGCGACACAATAAGAGCACAGACAAGCAGCAAAGACTATCCCAGAACCAACACTACGACCAAGCAGCAGCCTCCTGGACCCAGAAGCTGTACCAAGCCAACTGTCCCAAGGAAGTACAGAAGACCCTAGAAGGTCTCTAGGCCTTCTGCCAGGTCCCCTGGGAGACCCCATTTTCTTATTTCAGCAGGGTCTTCAACTCCCTGACAGAGACCACAACCCCACACCCTGTGACCATCAGAGCCCTGACCCCTGTCGCCCCTGCAAAGAGGCTCAAGGACACCTTCACACTGCAGGAAGTGGACAGAAGCCCACCTCAGAAGAACCAGTGACACCGCCTCTGGTAAGGACAACATCCGGTACAGCCTCCTGAAGAAGCGTGACCTGGGCTACTTCGTTTCCTTCTTCCTCTTCAACAGGTGCAGAGAGTTCCAGCACATGCCTACCACCTGGAAGAGGACAATGATGGTCCTTATCCACTAGAAAGGAGACTGGACTGACCCAGGCAACTAGAAACCCATCTTCCTGTGCTCTACCATCGCTAAGCTGTATGCCAGCTGCCTGGTGGCCCACATCACCAACTGGATGGTGACCAGCAGGGCCATCAGCCTGAACTGAAAGGCCTTCATGTCAGAGGGCTGCTACCCAGCACAACTTTGACCTCCAGATGGCCCTGGACAACACCCAGAGGACCAGGAAGCAATGCACAGTGGCTTGGCTGGACATCTCCAGCACCTTAGGCTCCATGCCCCCCCCCGCATCCTCAGCACCCTCCACAAGCTTGGCATACCAGATAGCATCGTCAACCTAGTGCAGAAGCTCTACAACGGCTGCACCATGACCATTTGGTCCGACGGAGAGACTGATGAGATCCCCACTCAGAGGTGAAAGGTGAAACAGGGCTATCCCCTCAGCCCTGTCATTTTCAACCTGACCATGGACCTGCTCCTTCAAGCTGTGGCAGGCAACCCCAGTGGGCTCAGCCTTTGACCAGCAGTTGAGTGTCCTAACCTATGATTGCCAGCAATGCTGCCCAGCTGCAGCAGATGCTGGACATGGCACGAGGCAGCCAGGTGGCTGGTCCTGCACTTCAGCATCACCAAGTGCACCTCCCTGCACATAGACTACAGGAAGAAACACCGTGTCCTGGACTCCACCCTCACAATCCAGGGCCAAGTGATGAGGCACCTACACAATGGCAAGGCCTACTGCCACCTCAGGACACACACCAGCCACTGAGGCAAAAACAGATACCAGAAGAGACCATCAACACGGACATGAAGGACGTCCACAAGCTGGATTCATCTCTGCTGGCACCCTGGCAGAAGATCAACACGGTGAACACCTTCCTCATCCACCGTGTTACATTCATCCCAAGAGGCTTAGCAGTCCCCCCTTCAAGAAGGCGAACACTGAAATCCAGCAGCTGCTGAAGAAGTGGCTGCACCTGCCGTTGAGGGCCAGCAACAAGATCTTGCATGTCCCCTACCAGCAGGGTAGTACCAACATACCCTGCCATGGGAAACCTCTGACACTGCCATGGTCACCCATGCTAAATCACCTCCTGACCTGCCTGGACCCGACAGTAAGCATCATCGCCACCAGTGCCCGTGCGGAGACCACCCACAAAAGGATCATGAAGCAACCCACCAGATGTGATCTAGCCACCTCCCTCAGCAGCTCACTGGAGGACAAGTTCAGCAGGGACT
>NW_005844044.1:11194-13191 GCF_000455745.1 Alligator sinensis | reverse complement strand
AGGGAATGTCTGGATTACTATGTTGGGAAGCAACAGGAGGCAAAGGGAGCTACCTGCGGAGGCAGAACAGCAGGAGCTGAGAAGATGCTGGGTCAATGTTTTCAGATGTGGGAAATTAGAAGACCACAAAAGGTCCATAAAATTGTGGGTATGGGTGACCCTTGACCTAGGAAAGAATCAAGGGCACTACACTTCCATGAGCCAAGCCAATTTCATGGCTTGTGTATTGTTCAATGATCTACAAGTTGACCCTGCAAACTAGAACCGTGTAGTGGCTTTTGATGGCTATAAAACAACAGAATGGTACTTCTTGGAAGGCCAATATTTACAGCGCCTTCTGGGAGAAGTACAAGTAGCTGACAGTAGATTTCATCAACATCAGGGCTGGAAGGACCTCACAGGATCATCAGGTCCAGCCCCCTGCCCAAAGGACAGGCAGTCAGCAGGCGTCAAGTGATCCCAGCAAGATAGGCATCCAAGTGCTTCTCAAAAAGGAAGCCAGAGTAGGTGCCTGCACGACCTCTAGGGGGAGTCCATTCCAAGTCCTGGGAACTCAGACAGTAAAGAAGTTTTTCCTCATGTCCAGCCCAAAATGGTCTTCCAAGAGTTTGTGACTGTTGGACCTACTCTTCAGACATTCTCTCAGTTACTGGTGCACACCCCTTATATACTTATAGGCTGCCACCAAGTCACCCCTGAGCCTATGCTTTTCCAGGCTGAAGAGTCCTATGTCTCTGAGCCTCTTCTCATAAAGCCTGCTCTCTTGTCCTCTACTCATTTGTGTGGCTCTCCTCTGGACTCCCTCAAGCTTTTCCACATCCTTTCTGAATTGTGGAGCCCAGAACTAGACACAGTAACCCAGCTGTGATCTCACCAAGGCCGAGTAAAGTGGGAGCATGACTTCCCAGGTCTTGGTCTGAGATGCATCAAAAGATAACGGCCAGAGTTTTGTTTGGTTTGCTGGCTGCAGTGTTGCATTGGTAGCTCATGTTCATCTTGTGGTCAATCATGACCCCAATGACTACAACGCTCTGGGCAGCGTGCTGAGAGAGATCAGTGCACAGGTAGTATTCTCTTCCATCCTACCAGTGAGCAGACACGGAAGACGGCATGAGAACTGCATTAGGGAGACCAACCAGCGGCTTCGGCAACGGTGTCTCGAGGCAGGCTTCGGCTTCCTGGACAACAACCCGCACATCACGACGAGGGACATGCTCAGTTGGGATGGGCTTCACCTGTCCCCCAAAGGTAAGCATGTGTTTTCTTCTAGATTGGCGGGTCTCCTCCGGCAGGCTTTAAACTAGGCTTGTCGGGGGGAGGGGAAGATGAAGGCGGGACAAGCTGTGGACCACCAAACCATGTGACACCCACAAGGACAGCCTAGCCTGAAGGAGAACTTTGGGAATCTGCAAGCCATGGGGCGGCCAGCAGTACAGCACAGGTAAGCAATAAGGAGGTAAGAAATAAGGGGCCCCTTGGGATATGGAGCTGGGGGGCAGCAAAGGCACCAGTCACAGGGCTCAAGTGCCTATATACTAATGCTAGGAGCATGGGGAACAAGCAGGATGAACTAGCTCTCCTGCTTGCAGAAAACACCTACGACTTAGTAGGGCTAACAGAAACCTGGTGGGATTTGTCCCATGACTGAGCGGTACATATTGAGGGTTATAGGCTATACAGAAAGGACAGGGTGGGGAAGAAAGGGGGAGGGGTTGCGCTCTATGTCAATGAGCAATATACATCGACCCTCATCAAGATGCAATCGAAGGATGAGAAAGTAGAAGGATTGTGGGTTAGGTTACATGGGGGGGCAAGGAGAAAGGGATTTGGTGGTAGGGGTCTGCTACAGACCCCCACACCACCAAGGGGAAAAACTAGATTCGGGGCTCCTGAGGCAGCTCTCGGAGACCATAAAAGCTAAGGAGGCGGTAGTCATGGGGGACCTAAACTACCCAGACATCTGCTGGGAGAGACAGACAGCAAAGTCCCACCATTCA
>NW_005844044.1:1346-8300 GCF_000455745.1 Alligator sinensis | reverse complement strand
CCAGGTTCAAGAAACTAAGTAGTATCAAGCAAGATCATCCTTCTCATTGAAAACTATTGACAGTTCTAAATTTGACAAGTTTGTTCCAGTGAACAGTTTTGAATTTGATAAACTTTCTGAAGTGTTTTTTGACAAATATAGTTAACGTACAAAAGGTAAATGTGCTTTATTTTACAGGGTTGTGGTATCCATGGGTGACTGGAATAGACATTCTGTTCCTGGCACTTTTCTTGAAGCTGCCTGGCCACAAACACCATGCTGGTCATTCCATGTCCTTTTCTAAAGCCACGTTAACTCTCAGGCAGTAGGTCATTTAGATGGTCAGTCAGCCAGTTGAGGACTCCTGCTAGCATCTTGCTGGCAGGTGAGAGGAAGGAGATGCCCCTGTGACTGTCACACAGTTGGAGATTTCCCTTCTTCTTGTATAGGTGGACAAGGAAGCATCCTTGAATTCTTGAGGGACTACCTCCTGCACTCACATACTGCAGAAGATCTGTTAGTTTCTCCATGAGGCCGTGACTGCTTGACCTGTAGACCTCCACGGTAATGGTGGATGCAGGGTTGCCCTTCTCCTGGTGATCCTGCCTCCTGTCAGGCAGGGTGATCCTACTGGGCTGATGGAAGGCCAACATGAAGTAGTCATTAAGGAGACTGGCTTTTTCCTGAGCATCAGTTATAAGCTGCCCCACTTGGTTTAGTAAAAGGTCCAATGCTACCATTGTTCTTTTTACAACTTCCCACGTATTTGAAGGACTTTTTGTTGTCCTTAACCGAAGTGGCCAGTCTGAACTCGGTTTCAGCCTTGTCTTTCCTAGTTTGCTCCCTACAGGTGCGGGCTACTGCCGAATACTCCTCCTTAGTGATGTTTCCCCATCTTCCATCCCTTAAGTTTATTTTTGTTTGGTGCGGGGGTTGTTTGGGTTTGTTTGGTTTTTTTAAGATGCAGGAGGTCCTCGAGTTCCCTATTGAGCCAAGGGGGTCATCCAGCCCTTTTGCTATTTTTTCTGTGGGTTGGAATGGACTTCCCTAGAGTTTCAAGGATCGCATCCTTGAGGAGCAACCATTCATCAACATTCCTCCCTGCCAGATTATAGTTTCTAAAGGCCTGAACAGCTACTCTCCTAAGCTTGTGGAAGTCAGCCTTTCTAAAGTCAAGGACCGACTTGCCAGCTTTGCAGTACAAGTGATCAACTCATGGTCACTGTCTCCTCGATTCCCTTTGATTTTCAGGTCACTCACTAGATCATCCCCTTTGGTCAGTACCAAGTGAAAGTTTTGATGTACATGGATGATGTTACTTTTGTGGTTTGGGGTGAGGGGTCTTTGGAACAGGTTTTGAAATATATTGGGGATTATGGGGAGGTGGCAGGGATGTGCATTAAGGAAGAGAACAGCATACATTTGATGGTAGGAAATTGGGGGAGCTTACAGGATTATTGGTTGCAAATGGAGCAGAAGGGATTGAAAGTGTTGGGGGTATATATGGATGTGGCAGGGAAAGGGCAGGTAGCATGGGAGGATTTAAACAGGGTGGGTGAGGCAAGTGTTAGGGTTATGGGGGTTATCATTTAGGCCAAAAGTTTGTCTGGTGAAACAAGTTTTGTTGCCTGTGGTATTTGTGGCAGTAGTGCATCTGCCAACACGGCTACAGGCCAAACAGGTGCAGAGGGAGATGTGTTTATTTTCTGGGGGTGGCAAAAGGGAGGGGTGGCCAGGAGGGAGTTATAGAAAAAGGGGAAGCATTAGGAGGGTGGGGTCTACCAGAGATCAAGGCATTTGTGTACGTACATTTTTGGAAATTGGTGGTAAAGCTAGTGAGGACACAGGAGGGGGAAAGGGAGATTTTGTAGGTATTGTGCAGGGAAGTTTTTGAAGCAACTGGGGTTATGTGGGGAGAGGTGGACAGGGCTTTGGGCAGGGAAGCCAGCAGGGTGGTATATGCAAGTGTGAAATTTTCTGTGGGGTCACAGCTTGGAGGGACTAGGGGTAGGAGGGTTGAGGGATGCAAAGAAGGTGCTAAGGTTCATTAGGGAGCAGGATATGATTACCAATCTAAGCAAACTGTCATGGAAACAGGTGGGAAAGGTGTGGAAAAAGGTTGGTGGGGAAAGGGTGGAATGTGAGTATTTCGGATGGCACAGAGGATTCTTCCCGTTAGGAAAAATGCAGCGGAGATGGGGTTTATTATGAAGAGCAAAGTGTCCCAGGGAAATCTGTGCCAAGGAGGAGACAATTTATCACGTTCTATGGGAGTGTTATTTTGCCGTGTGGGGGATGGGGCACGCAGGTTCTGTACACAGTTACCAGTTATTTCAAACTTTTGGCTAAAATGGAAAAAAGGTTGACAGGTGTTAAGAGAAAAACCAAAGATACCACAGCTACTCATAATACAAGTTAAAGTAGGCTCAAGTCAAGAAAGTAGGATGAAAGTTATTTATCTCTTGGCTTCACAAGTCTTTGTACTGGTAGCGAGGGACAGCCCCAGTGTGTTGTGTGTCACAGAACTTTCTGCTGAGAGTATGAAACCAAGCAAATTAAAATATCTAGAAACAGGTCATAAAGAGCTAGCTAACAAACCTCATGATTTTTTCTATTTGAAAACATGATGAAATTTAAACAGTGAAAAAGTGAGTCTAGTTAAATATAGTAGCATCCCTTCAAAAAGCTTTTCTTGCCTCTTATCAAGTTGCATACAGAATTTCAGTGCAAAAAGCTCCAAGCAATTGGAGAAATTTTAAGCTCTTCTAGCAGCTGTTGACATGGTTACTACTATGCTGGGGGAGTCTAGCACACGACAACTTTTAAGCATCCCATTCTCCAATGTTGCTGTGTCCCACCAAATCACAGATCTAGCAGAGGATTTAAATGAGCAGCTACGTAAAGATAAGAAACAAACAATTTGCCATTCAGATAGATGAGGCGATGGATAGCACCAAGGATGCTCGTTTAATAATATACATAAGGTCCATTGATGAGTTTAAAATAAAAAAAAAAAAGAGGATTTATTCTTCTATAAAGAAATTACAGGAACAAGCAAAGTTGAGGACCTTTTCAATATTATTGACAGCTATATGAGTGCAAGTCTCCTAGAGTGGTCAAACTACATGTAAGTATACACAGACATAACAAGCCATCAGTGATTTCAACATGAAGTTGGCATATTTAAGTGACTTATTTGAGAAGCTGAACACTCTTAACACCTCACTGCAAGGTGGTGACAGTAATATTCTTCAGTTCAATGACAAACAAGTCACTTATTAAAAAAAAATTGAACTGTGGCAGAGGAAAATGGCAAGTGAAAACGTGGACATTTCCTAGTTTAAAACCATTTAAATCGAGAGCAGTGACACACAAATTAATGGAGATGTGAAAAACTATCTTGAGTCACCTTTCTTCACTGAAATCCCACTTTGAGAATTACTTTCCTGATCTGGAAGTGAAAAATTATGACTGGATTAGGGAACCTTTCAATACTGTATTGAAAAGTGGTATCCTCACTATTTCTGAAGAGGAGCAATTCATTGATATCTTTTCTGACGCCTCTCTGAAAATCAAAGTTCCTGACAATGTCTCCCTGAATTTTGGATTAGTATGCAAGCTGAGTACAAAGCAAGAAAATTATGAAAATTCTGATTCCTTTCACAACATCCTATTTGCGTAAAACAGCTTTCACCAGTTGCCACTCTACAGAGCAAATATAGATCAAAAATAAGTGTGGAGCACAAAATGACACTGGCAGTTTCAAAAATAAAGCCCAGGTTCAAGAAATTAAGTAGTATCAAGCAAGATCATCCTTCTCATTGAAAACTATTGACAGTTCTAAATTTGACAAGTTTGTTCCAGTGAACAGTTTTGAATTTGATAAACTTTCTGAAGTGTTTTTTGACAAATATAGTTAACGTACAAAAGGTAAATGTGCTTTATTTTACAGGGTTGTGGTATCCATGGGTGACTGGAATAGACATTCTGTTCCTGGCACTTTTCTTGAAGCTGCCTGGCCACAAACACCATGCTGGTCATTCCATGTCCTTTTCTAAAGCCACGTTAACTCTCAGGCAGTAGGTCATTTAGATGGTCAGTCAGCCAGTTGAGGACTCCTGCTAGCATCTTGCTGGCAGGTGAGAGGAAGGAGATGCCCCTGTGACTGTCACACAGTTGGAGATTTCCCTTCTTCTTGTATAGGTGGACAAGGAAGCATCCTTGAATTCTTGAGGGACTACCTCCTGCACTCACATACTGCAGAAGATCTGTTAGTTTCTCCATGAGGCCGTGACTGCTTGACCTGTAGACCTCCACTGGAACGGTGTCAGCTCCAGGAGCTTTGCCACCAGACATTTGCTGTATGGCCTTTTGGACTTCGCTTGAAGCTCTGCCTACAGTTGCAGGTGATTCGGAGACAGCTTGCATATGGCATCCATGTTGACAGAAGAGGTTTGACTGAGGTGGCAATGAAGTGTTCAGCCTCTCTCTGGAGGATTGGGGGACTTGGTTAGAAGCATGGGCCTGCCGGCAGACAGCAGTAGGCAGGATCCAAGGACCTGCAGACCATAAACAGCTTTTAGGGCAAAGTATTTCCTTGCGTCATTTTGGTCAGCATAGCGCTGGATCTCGTCTGCTTTGTTCTTCAACCATGTGTGCTGCATCCCTCACAGCTTACACTGAATAGTCTTGCATATTGAGCTGTAGGTGTGTTGCACTGATGCAGATTTATCATAGAAGTAGTTTCTGTAGAGACATGGGTTTCTCTTCTAGCAGCCATTGAGTCTCAGCATCATTTCATCAAGCCAGTCTTGGTGTGTGCAGACACTTGGTCCCAGGGTCTCAAGGGCTGCAGGGTGTATAGCTTCATGGAACCACTTCCAGTTGGCTTTCATGGAACCATAATGGAGCAGTGTAGTGCGAATCTGATCTTTCAGGTGGTTTACAAAAAGACAGTCTAGTGCTGTTCTTCATCAGCCCTGCAGTTGAGTAGCTTCGGGTCCACTTTGTTCTTGTGGATGCCATCTAGCTTGAATTGTGACCTTTAGTGAGAAGATGAGTTGATTGTCAGTCCAGGATTTAGCGCCACACATCGCTTTGGTTACATAGACGTCATATCTGTCCCTCCTTCAGACAGTGACCGAGTCAATAAGATGCCAGTGCTTGGAGCAAGGGTGCATCCACAATGTCTTCTTCTGACTGGGGAGACGGAACACATTGCTAGTAATCAGGAGCTCATGTTCAGCACAATCCAAATAGACCATTCCTACTGCAGTTTCCAATCCCGTGCTTCCTAATCACATCATCCCATACTTGGCAGTTAGACCCAATCCTGGTGTTTACGTCACCAAGGAGGGTAAGACCATCAGACTTTGGTACAGCAACGATCATGGAATGCAGGTCATCATAGAACTGGTTCTTGACTTAGTCAAAGTTGGTCAAGGCACATGCACTGATGATAGTGGCACACTTTTTGCCAGCCAGCCCGCCAGCCAGCCCGCCCCTTAAGCAGCTTCTTGACAAGGCTGTTTTGGTGTAGCAAAGCCAACACCCGCTTCCCATTTGGCTTCGTTGCCACGACTATTCCAGAAGAAGGAAAAGCTGGCTATACATCCTATGAGCTGCCCTTTGTCAGGTAGGCGAGTCTTGCCAAGGGCAGCAACCTGGATGCCTTATCAACCCAGTTCTCTCTCAATAAGGGCAGTTCCCCTTTCAGGTATGTTGGTGTTTCCGTCAGTCAGCAGACACATGCCCCACGCACCCAGCTTGAGGGGGACTGGATTTCTTTTCAACTGCTGTAGTGGGACCCCTAGCATACAGGGGGCCACAGTATGCTGGCCAGGATGAGGTGAACAACATTTAGGGCACCTTTTCTAGCCCCTTCCTCATTCCAGGACATGAGCAATGCAATCCTGAATAGGGCTGCTCAGGCACTCACGGGACTGCCGAGTTTTACTGCTGCTTCTGTCCAGTAGAAAGCAACCCAAAGCCCTGAGCCGCCTGTGTGCAGGTTTGCAGCTGCAGCTTCCAGTGTGTCCATACCTGCTTCTTTGTCACTGGCTTGTCATCACAGGGCTTGTACTAGATGCATGTTGCGCGGGATTTGGATGCAAATTGAGGAAGAGTTGTGCAGCATCAGCCTCACTCGCTAGTCCAAGCCAACTGGTAGCCAGCAGCAAGACAGCTGGAGTTTGACCCAGATGCAGCGGATGACCAGGATGTCTTTTGCACAGAGCAGGACAAGGCACAAATTGACAGTGCATTGGTGTACCACCAACATGGCCATTGGATCGTGAAAGTCTTGTCTACCCGGCTTAGCTGAAGTCAGACTTTGCATGCAAAGATAGGCATGGCCTTACCTCCTCAGAAGTCTGAAGACCGACTGAGTACCCTCACCTGGTTTGGTCTGCCTGCCGAGGCAATTTACCAGAGTGTGGCCACTGTTGCATGCAGACAGTTGCTTGGACCTACAGGTGAGAGCCGAGTGTTGGTGAGGACCAACAGAAGAAGAGCCACTCAAGCAAATGTAATATAGCACTTCTAGAGAAAGAGTACCTCTCCCAGACACTCCAGTGAGGGAAGGTAGAGTTAACTAAGAGTATTATTATCAATTATTTTGTTTACAGGGATGGTATACCCACTATCGCAGAATCAAGCACAGCAGATTCAAACAGATCCGTTTTCTTTTACAGAGGGAAAACAAAGAGGGTTGCAAGGATGGGGGGAAATGGGGGTTACCAGAGGTGGAGGTTTTTGTTTATGGGCATTTTGTGGCATCAGTGGTATGGGAGGCAAAAAGAGAAGGGGGGCTGTAGGTATTGGGGAGGGAGGATATTGAGGGCAGGAGGTTTTCTGGGGCATGGTAGATAGAGTTAGGGGCAGGAAAACCATCACTGCACTATACAAGGATGGGAGCGTTTATCAGGACATGTTTTAGGAGCATTAGGGGTAGAAGGGTTACATACTGCAAAAAAA
>NW_005844044.1:0-217 GCF_000455745.1 Alligator sinensis | reverse complement strand
CTACCAGCAGGGAGGCACCAATACACTCCACATGGGAGACTTCTGCGACACCATGGTGGTCATCCATGCCTTCTGCCTCCTAACCTGCCTGGACAAGACAGCTAGCAGCATCACCACCAGCACCCTGAAGGGGACCACCCACAAGGAGATTGCAAGGCAGCCCACCAGACCTGGCCTAGTCACCTTCTTAAGTTGCTCACTGGAAGAACAGTTCAGC
>NW_005844043.1:9646-19071 GCF_000455745.1 Alligator sinensis | reverse complement strand
CCTGGGATGACTGGCACACATCCCTGGAGTCTGGGAGCACCAGCCCCAGCGCCAGCTCCTCCTTGCAGGAGGATCCTGAAAACTCCCTGGAGGCCTAAAGCACCAACACGACCAGCAGCTCCTCCTTGGAGGACACCGATAGCTTGGAGGAGTCCAAAACCACCACATCGAGCAGCAGCTCCTCCTTGGAGGACTCCAGTAGCTCCCTGGAGTCTGGGACCAGCCCGGCCCCTGGTGCCACGCGCACAGGTGAGGGGAGCTGCTGGGGCTGGAGCTCTCAGCACCTTTCACTAAGCAAGGCCAGTTGGACCCTCCATGGGGCTGGACAGGGGGATCCTGGCCAAGGTGACGGGGCTGAGCCGCACATCTCCCTGGCACGTCCTGGGGCAGACAGGGGACCCTAGTGCTGGTGAGGGGAGCACGACACCATTTCTTCCCCCAACACTCACTTCCCTTCCCCTCAGGGGCACATGAGTGACCCTCCCCTCTTTCTTCCCTGTGCAGTGATTCCCAGCCCGGCCAGCGAGGACCTGGAGGAAGAGGAGGATGAAGAGGAGGAGGCGGAAGATGGAAGGTCCCCGGAAGAAGCTGCCCTTCTCCTTGTGAAGAAACACCTGCAGGACCCAGGGGAGGTATGAAATTTCCCCAGTGGAGCCGGCACCCAGTCAGTCCTCCATTTCCTGATGCGGCCCACGGCAGGAGGTCACCCCCTGGGACCCAGAGCCCGCAAGAGGACACACTCAGCCCAGGGGCGCTGCTCGAGGTGGGTGTTTGTGAAGCCCCAGCTGGGTCCCTCCCTCCATGGACGCTACCCTGCTCTTTATAACATCTGCCTCGAGGAGATGAACGTCAGTAGTGCTGGGGGTCAGAGGAGAACTGAGTCCCACAGGGGGTTGGGGAAGAGCAGGAGTCCCGTGGCTAAGAGCCCGCTTTAGTCCTGGTCTTGCTCCTGGTAGATGTTGGACGGGAAGGACAGGCAGCGCTTTCTGCTGGCAATTATTAGCCTGAGCACAGCCGCGGACAGCAGCAGAGAGGTGGCTGTGGAGCTGGAGAGCCTGAAAGTGGCCATGCTGGAGACGATTGTAGTGAGTAGGACGGGATGGTGTGGGGAGAGGGAAGGAGAGGCACTGTTGTGTCATGAGGCCAGGAAGGAAGGGAGAGGTGGGGCGGGATGAGAGGGAGAAGGGCAGGTGCGCCTGGGCCTGGGCATTGGGTTGGGGCAGGAGATCAGGGAGATTGTGGTCAATGCTGGGGACAATCCTGTATCTGGAGGGCAGGTGATGGTGGGATCAGGAGAGGTATGAGTGCATACTTGCAAGGCTGTGGGAGGGAGAGGGCCAGCCGAGCTAGGTTGGTGGGAGGGGGCTGGTTGGGATCCTGCTGCCTGCGCCTGCAGCACTGGGTGGTCTCCCATGGGGGATGTGGCTGTTCTTTACCTCCCACTCCCCTTTGGGTCTCATCACCGTGCTGATGGAGAACATCGCACTAGAGGCTGATCGAAGGCACATCCTAGCGTACAGCATAGATGCCATCCGTTCTCTCAGGTACCGGGACCTCTGCCTGACTCTGCCCACTCTGCTGTGGGCAGGGGGATCCCTGCTGCTCAGCCCCACATTTCCAAGCTGTTTCCTACCCACCCCAGTGCCACCACTGCCCCACATAGCTCAGTCTGACGCAGGCTCCTCCCTCCTCGCGGCGACCCAAAACTCAGCCTGGAGCCAGCGCTGGAGTTGCGCCTCCTGCGAACCGCTGTGGAGAAGAGCTTCCTGGTCATAGGGTGTGACACCCATCGCAACTAGGTAGGTCGCCCTGCCACTGCCAGGCCCCATAAGCCACCCCCTGGCAGGAGTGGCCCCAGGCTCCGTGGCACTGACCCTCGGGTCTGCCTCCCCTTCCAGGTCATGCAGCGGCTGTACGAGGAGTACCTGGAGGGCCTGCTGTGCTGCGTCTTGTCCAACGCCCCCAGCCTGGGCAAGCTCTACTCCATCTGGGAGGTGAGCACCATGCAGAGGGGCTGGGCTCGGGCCGGGACAGCTCCTGCCCTGTGCACTGCAGCAAGCCTCTCACAAAGCGTAAGGCTGATGGGGAAGTCTGAGCTTGAAACCCGGGCCCTGAGGAGGAGGATGCCAAGGCTGCTGGGTTAGGCAGGGCACGTGCCCCTTAATCTTATCATCTTCCTCCCACAGCACTTTACATCATGGATTGAGGTGCCGGATGCCCAGCACTGTGCACTGGGCATGAAGATGTTTACCGGTGTCATTGCCTTTGCTGTGCAACTCCTCCCACAGTTTGAGGTCAGTGAGCCCCAGCCCCAGCCCCAGCGTCCTGGTCCCCTGCCATTGCCAGGGCCCTCCTGGGAGAGTGGGGTCAAAGCTGGACAAGGAGCTTCACTCCAGGACCTTTGCTTCTGACTCAGTGGTGCCCCCTGGTTCTTTACAGGTCTCTTTTCCATGGTCAGCTCTGGACATCGGGCCTTTCTAGCCCTGGAGCATGAGGTACAGGGAATCATCCTGGGGCCCTGAGCAGGACCTTGGGCTCCAGTTTCTCATGGGAAGAGACGGGTGTCATGCTCTGGCACTGCGGTCTCTGCCTCCCCACCCTCCTGCTGGTTAATGAGGGGAGGCAGAGAGAGACAACTAGGCCTGGGGAATGTGTTGGGGAGGGAAGGAGGGACATGCATCAACTCCGTGCTCCTCTCCCCCTGCTTAGGGCTCCCCTGACATCTGGAGGCGGGGGACATGGCAGCCCACCTGGGTCTAAGATCAATGACCCAGAGGAGACCATCAGCTGCAAGGCCAGGGTGTGCATTTTTTGCCTCGCTCAAATCCTCCTTCACCAGAGGGGTAAGGAGACCCAGCTGGAGTACAATGCTCCAGTGCCAATGGTGTCCCTCCAAAAGCCTGGTCCCAGGTGCTGGGCCAGATGCTGTGTCCCCCTCTGTCTGTTCCCAACCTCGGAACAACTCAGGGTGTCGACATAATGACCTTGTACTTTCCACCTCAGCGCCCGGCTATGGCCCTGGAGCATGTGCTAATGCACCAGTTCTGGGTGTGCCATGCGGGCACCAGGGAGCTCATCCCAAAGCCCCCAGCCCAGACTGGTCTGAGGACGCCTGGTCCCAGTTGTGTCCTGCCAAATGATGCCCTCCCTGCTGGGGCTCTGCCCTTCACGGTGCCATAAAGGCAGCCAGAGCCCCACTGGGAAGATGCTGAGCACCAAAACTAGGATGGCAGCTCAGAGCCATGTGTCTGCACTTCTCCTAGGACAAGACATGCGAGGGGCAATGGAGCTGCGGTGCAAGCACCAGATGGAGCAGAGCCTGGTCCAGAACTACAGGGACCTGGCGAGAGTGGGAGAGGTGAGGATGGTGTGATGAAGGGGTGCAGAGAAAGGGCTGCTGCTTGTTTTCAGCTTGCTGCGGTTGGTTAGAGCCTTGCAAGTGTCCAGGGAGCTGTGGTGGCAGGGCCCGGAGAAGGAGCCTGTGTGTGGGAAGTGCCAAGACTTGCATGTTTTTGTTGCAGGGGCTGAGAAAGATCTTGCTGGAGGAGCAAAGGAGATCTTTCCTGCAGAGGGCCCTTCATGCAGTTCACAGTGGACACATGCACATCAGCCAAGCTGGGCTGGTCTTCCTGTATGCAATCTTGGGGGAAGCCGGCCGCTTGATGGGGCACTAGGTCAGCAGCCATGTTGGGGTTGAGCAGGGGGAGGATAGTGAGCTCAGAGCCCCATTTGAACCTCACAGACTAACTCAAGCAGTGACCTATATATATATTTATATAGTCTAAATATCATGACCCTGCCGGTCACTTTGTCAGAGGGTGGAGCCTGCCCCTGTCTGTAAGGTGCAAATCTCCCTTGCCTTCAGAGGAAACTGGCCTTGAGGAGGATGGGAGTCCTGCCAAGTGCCTTGGAGAAAGGAATGAATTCATCTGCCTGGGCAGGATGGCACCAGATTGCCCTTCACATAAGTCATGTCTCTCAGGGTCAAGATCTCTGGCCAGGCCCAAAGATAGAGCATGTCCCTGTTAAGAGAAGCTTCCCCTTCCCAGCTTGCCAGTCAGGAGTCCTTAGGAGCTGCCCAGGGCCCTACATGGCTACATTTCTCCTGCTGCCCCCGAGCTTGTGCTTGCTCTAGGGAGAATAGAGGATTCAGCAACTTGGCACTGCTGATCTGCCCCATTGCCCCGGGCCACCATCCTGTCTTCACCACGACTCTCAGAAAAAGGTCCCTCCGGGCACCTGTCCCCATTTCCCTGGGCTGTTACCAAAATCCCTTGGTTTCAGACCAATCCGTGCCCCGTGACCCCTCCCCACATCCGCTGTCCTTCCTGAGGGCAGCAGAGGCTCTAACTGGCTCTTGTGCCCGGGCAGGAGAAAGAAACCCTCATCTGGGTTGTGAACAAGCTTTTCATCATCACCTGCCTCAAGGAGCTGCCTAAAGACCTGCAAGGGCACAGCCTGCCCGTCACCTCCTCCAGCACTCTCCTCGCTTCAGCCGCCCACACTTGCTCCTGCGGGTACTGTCCTATCCCCACTGCCCCTGGCAAACAAGGATCAGTGGGAAGGGAGGGGGAGTCTCTTGGCACTAACACAAACCTGCTCCCGGCCGTGTGGGGGCAATTCTCCCCTCTGCCCTAGAGAGTCCTGTCCCAGGGCCCATCCTCCACAGGTCTTACCGTTCTCCTCCTCTCACTGGAAGGAGCCTTTCCTCGTGCCCTGCTGCCCTGGGCAAAGCTCCCCACTGCCCCAGGCAGCTTGGATGGACTTGCAGGGTGTTGCCATCTTTCATGAAGGAGCCCCAGGAGCTCTCCTTACTGGCTGAGTAACCCCAAGACAGGCGGGACCCTCTGCCTCTTAGTAAATGTTGCTATGGCTTGTGGCAGAAAGCCACCTTTGTCTCTCCCCAAAATCTCTGCTCTGTGACAATTTGATAAGGATGGGCCCAGCAGAGAGACACATCCTTACCCTTTCTCTCTGGGTAACCTGAGATGGATACATTTTGAGGGAGGGGGGAAACCTGCTTCCTCTGCCTACATGACTGGCATCACAGACCTGGGTGAGGGGCTTCCTTCCTGGTGGGCTAGAGTCTGCCCGGCAACTAGTGATGCATTTCAAATGGGTTGGCTGACAGCCAACAGGTGCTGGCCTCCATCGGACCAGGTAAATGAGGTCACAAGGGCTATATAAGTTAAGGACTGCCAGGAGGAGGGGGCAGCAGCCATGAGGGATACTCAGGAACAAAGAAGAGCAGTACCGCTGGAAACTTGCTCTCTCTCTCTCAAATCTCATGATCAAGGAACTGCCTGCCTCCAGAGGGAATCTCCAACAGCCTCTGGATGATGCATGTGAGTAAGCTAACTGAGATCCAACTAGATATATAGCTTGCAGCAATTCAGATGTGAGATCAAAGGCTACCCCAGCCACAGGAGTTTGCTCCATGGGATTTCTCTGATATTGCTCTACCCTGTACCCTATTCTGACCCTACCCTCTGTAACCAATAAAGTTCTCCTTTGTACCTAGTGTGGGAGACTTATTGAGGGGTGGGTTTATGTCCAGGAGGCCCCTTGGGTCTGCGGACTAAGGGAGACTATCCTTTTTGGCCCCTGACGTGGGGAAGTGCCCCAAGTTCTTGTATTGGGTCGACTCCCCATAGGATTATTAGGCCTGTGTTTCCCTGAGGACACAAGACCCAGACAGTTCCTTCTCGGGATGGTGGCAGCACATTACCCCGGGACTCTGTGGCGGGGCTCGAAAGGGGGTCTGCCAGGGCTTAGGTGCCCCTGGAGGGACACGTGGAGTCTGGAAGGTGGACGGGCATAGTGAGGTAGGTGGCTCAACGCAGGAGCTCCCCCTCCTGGCCCGCCACATGGCTCACACAGTCAGAGACCTGCTTTCCCTTGCTTGTAGCGCTCTCAGCCATGGCCTTTTGGCACTGGGGTTGTCCATTCAGAGCATCTACCTCATCTTGAACGTGGCTGGGCAGTAATGCCTAAAGATGTTCAGTGTCTTCCATGCAGGAGGGTAAGCGCAGTCTATTTTGTTCTCCCTCATTCATATATTCAGGCCATTGTGTCCTGGGAAAGCTCTCAGTCCCCGCTTCCTCACATCACAGCCGTGTATCACATCACAATGCATGGATCTAATCTTTTGCTCTCTTTTCTTATACTGTGTAGCAACACCTGCAAAACACCTCAGCCCTGATGGCACCGCTGTGAGCGAGCACAAACTCCCCAACCTCACCGGGAGCCCACTGGCTACAGACAAAAGCTGCAACAATGCTGAAGCCACCACACAAGTCACTGACTGAACAGTCTGACCCACCCCCCCCAGCCACTTCAGCCTCTGCACAGAGAAGCAGCCTGAGAAACTCTCATGGGTGAAGAACTGAACATCTTCTTCCAGCCTGGCCCTGCAAAGGGCTGGGGAAAGACCAGGCACCATGAGTTTGTGGTGCCCAGGTTTCCAAGTGGAGGATGCTCTTGTTGTGTGGATTTTATGACCCCTGCCTCAGGGCTTTGGCCGGTTGCCGTTTGGGGCCAGGAAGGAATTTTTCTCCTCTTTCATTTATGGGACCAACTTCTGAGGGTTTTTTGCCTTCGTCTGAGGCATTGGGACATAGTCAGACCATCCCGGCATCTGCTGTGTTAGTAGCCTGCCTTCAATGCCATTGTGGGCCATTCAGGGAGAGAAGAAATCAAAGGCACAAACAATATATAATGTCGAACACAGATTTAGTGTGTAATGGAGAACATAGATGTCATAGAAAGTAAGAGTAGATGTAGGATAATAAAGTTAAGCTTAACTTTATTTTTGTTATAAAACTTGGTGTTTATCTCATATTCCTGTGTAAATACAATAAAGACAAGAGGGCTTGGCTCTGGACACTGGATCCAGCTCACGGGCCATATTGTTGACACCCTGCTGTGAGGTGTCTCTCCAAGTTTTGAATCTCAGCTGTGATTCCTATAGGTGCCACTCCTAATTTCTCAAGTTTTCCCACGTGCGACCCCCGAACCCAGTTATGGCTCCCAATATTGCTGTCACCAATTGTACACAAAATACCACCTCCCTGCCTGACTCTATTGCTTTTATGTCTTCGGATGTCCCCGGGATGTTTCGTCACAAGGTTGCCCTGGGAGTTCATGGCTCATTGTTTGCCCTCCCTGACCCCTAATTCTTGTTCACAGTCACTGTTCTTATGTGACATGTGAGGAGCAGCATTTCAGTGTCCATCCAGTCCCATTGAAGACCAAAGACAGCCAAAAGAAGGGAATGGAAGAGCTTGTGGTTGGTATCTAGACCAAAATCTCCAATATGCTGTTCTGTTTTCCCAGCACATTTGCACTGGTCCAGACAGGCGGTGAATAAGCACGGGGAACAGTACTCTGTGTCTGAGGCACTGTAGCAAATACACAGCACATCACTCACCAGCCTCTCGCATGGGACACTGCAAACGCTTTCTCATCTCCTCAGCCGCAGCAGCCTTGCCCTGGGCTCCCCAGCACTGTGGGTGTGAGCAGTGTTTGTGGCAGAGGAGGAGGCTGCCGCTGAGGTTCTGCAATGTCCTGACATGGAAAGTATATCTCCAGGTGCATACTCTCCACAGCCCTGTGGAGGGGCTCTGCCTGCCCGAGGGATGTGCTAGTGCCCAGCCTGACACCTCGGGGCCACAAGCTGATGTCCAACCCAGCCCAGCTCAGCGGGGACTGACGGGCTCTCAGCCTGGCTAACAGAGGCTGGGCTCCCTGGACGTGACATGCGCGTCTTGGGGTCTCAATCCCGGCTCTCCCAGCACAGAGGCACTCCCTGGTGCTGCACTGAATGGCTGTGTGTGCCAGTGTGACACCAGCATCTGAACCTCTCATAAAACGCTGTGCTGAGGAGATGTGGAAGGGGAGACTGGAGCCTGAGACACTTTTCCTCAGAGGAGCAAACAGGAAGAGCCCTGACAAAAGCTTGGCACGTGATGCACGTAGGGCTGCGGCTATGTGGGCCAGCCCTGCCCTAGGGAGGGCCCTGGCTGGAAACCAACAGCCCATGGCAAGCAGCTTGTCAGGGCGAGGGGCTGTGGGGTAGGGGAGATCCCCCAGGGAAACTCCAACCAGCAGCCACTCCACGTGCCATGAGGCCAGCAGTGCTGCTGGGCTTGGCCTTTCCCTGTGCTCGGTGCCACTGGCTGCACTGGTTCCTGAATAGAGTCCCTGCAAAGAGGATTTCTATGGAGGAGCTCAGGACCAGAGGTTGGATGTTACAAACAGCCAACATTTGGCTGAAACTGAGCATCCAACATCATTTTGCAACACTATGAGAAGATCTATGGATGGGACTGGTCAAACACTGGTACCGGCTACCTAGAGAAATTGTGGTGTTTCCATCCTTGGAAGCTTTTAAGAGGAGGAAAGACAGACACTGGGCTGGGCTGGGTTAGTCAAGTATGCTCGTGCCTTGAGAGGGGGCTGGAGTAGATGAACTTTTGAAGTCCCTTCCAGTCCTCCTGTCTTATGATCCTGAGGCACTTGCTTGTGGCCAGTGCAGAGAGCCCGCTCCCCTCTCCCAGTTTCATAGGGAGACCTTTTAAACAGAGAAGGATGGGAAGGGGCTCCCATGGACAACTTCCCTAAGGTGAGAGTAAGCAGAGCACTGCAGCAGGCGCAGGTCTGACCTGTGTAACAAGCTGCTCCTTTGACGATGTGCTGGGAGAAGTGTCTGTACCTGCTGGAGACGCACGGCCCATGTCCCTGCAGAGCTGGGCGTGGGGGAACGGGGCTGTCGCTCAGGAGGTGCTGCCCGCCTGGTTTGCTTGATGGAAAGTTGTGGTGTGGGCGGGGAGGGGGTTTTCCTCCTGGATGATCCATGCACTCCCTGTCAGAGAGCAGGTCCATTGGGATTCGGAGATGGCCCCTGGCTATTACCCACAATCTTATGGGCTTGGGTGAAGAGCCAAAGTCTCCTAAGGAAGTTACACAGAAGTTTGCTGTCTTGCACCTGCTCTTCTGCCTGCGTCTCGGCACCAGAGACAGCCGAAGATCGTCCCCAATGGGAAAGGGAATCGGCGAAGGGCAGAGTGGGTCACCGCCTGCTCCGCAGCCTTGCCTGCCTCGGGCTGACCCTGCCTGCAGGGCCACGAGCCTCCCACGGGCTGTTGTGGGATGGAGCGATGTTTTCTTGAAACGAGCATGAAACTCCAGTGTTGCCGTTGTCCCGGTGCTGAAGGTCACTGGAAACCTCCGTGGTTGTCGGCGCTGCCCCGCTCCTGCACATCTCCTGCCTGGCTCCGTGGGGATCTCCCCGGCTTCCCCGGCCGGGCGCGCGGCTGGCGCAGGGGAGGGCCTGGCGGGCCGGCTGGAGGGGCAGGTGGGCTGCAGGGCTGTGCCGGGCCCTGGGGGCACTCCTCCGCGGCAGAGGGAGGCCGGCGCTGGCAGGG
>NW_005844043.1:8629-9454 GCF_000455745.1 Alligator sinensis | reverse complement strand
CTCCCCGGGGCCCTGCCGTGCCCATCCCGTCCTGTCCCAGGGAGCGGACCCTGCTTGGGCACCTCAGGCCTGGCTGTCCGGGGGAGCAGGCGCGGGGGGCAGCCCGGGCCAGGAGGAGCACGGCGCTGGCAGGGTTGGGTCTTGGCTGTTTCTCAGCGAAAGCGCCCCTGGGCGGAGCTCCCTTCTTTGGGGATGCTGCGGTCCTGGCACGAGGTCTCGGCATCGCTCCCACCGCAGTACTCGTATTTCTGGACGTCACAAAAACATGCCTCGCCAACCGGACAGAAATCAAGCTCTGGCTGCAGGAGTTTCCCATGTGGGTAAGCTGAGCCCCGCGGTTCTCCTCAAGTTACTTTATTAGTTTGTTGATCTCCGCAGATTGCCTGTTAGACACGGGTTTGCAGTGCGGGGCAGACAGCCCACCAGAGGGACATGCCTGGCTATTGGGAATTGGATCTGTTTTCCTTTTGGGGGAGTGAGTCTGCAGCTACGACTAAGGAGCATTCAAATCCAAGTTTGGTCCTTGGACCTGTATTCTTGAATATCTTCCTGAGTGACTTGGATGTGGGTGTGACGTGTACATTCTTCATATTTGCAGAGGATACTAAATTGTGGGGAGAAGTGCACGCCCTGGAGGGTAGGGAACGATTGCAGTCAGACCTGGACAGGTTAGAAAAGTGGGCAGGACACAACAGGATGCAGTACAACAAGGTCAAGTGCCGAGCGCTGCACCTAGGGTGCAAAAATATCCAGCGCACCTCCTGGCTGGGCAGTGACCCTCTCAGCAGCACGGAAGCGGAAAGGGATCTCAGAGTCATAGTGGAC
>NW_005844043.1:6344-8433 GCF_000455745.1 Alligator sinensis | reverse complement strand
GTGATACTTCCCCTCTATGCAGCATTTGTCAGACCGCAGTGGAGTACTGCATTCAGTTTTGGGCGCCGCACTTCAAGAAGGATGTTGATAAACTGAAGAGGGTCCAGAGAAGGGCCACTCATATGGTTAGGGGCTTACAAGTCAAGCCCTATGAGGGGAGACTGAGGGACCTGGACCTCTTCAGCCTCCACAAGAGAAGGCTGAGAGGTGATCTTGTGGCCGCCTATGAATTCATTATGGTGACGCAGCAAGGGATCGGAGATGCTCTGTTCACCAGGGTGCCTCTTGGGGTAACAAGGAACAATGGTCACAAACTGATAGACGGCAGACTTAAGCTAGAGATCAGGAAAAAACTTCTTCATGGTAAGGGTGGCCAAAACTTGGAATGGGCTGTCAAAGGAGGTGGTGCTCTCCCCTACCTTGGGGGTCTTTAAGAGAGAGCAGGAGAGGCACCTGGCTGGGTTCATCTGACCCCAGCACTCTTTCCTGCCTAAACAGGGGGTTAAACTCGATGATCTCTTGAGGTTCCTTCCAACTCTAACATCTATGTATCTATGAATCATTACTTCTTTTTTTAAGGAGACGCTTTACCACATCAGTGCCAGATAAGCCTGCAGCAGGTTGCAGGCCTAAGGACAGTTCCAGAAGGAAGTTCCTGCCCCAAGAAGTCCTGCCTTTTTGTTGCCTTGCCTTTTTACTGTCTTGAGCCGTAACCAAGGAAGAGAGTGGGGCACCACTTCCAAAACTTGGTGGATCCTGTTGAAACTCACTGATGCTCCTACCCATCCTCCAGCTGCATCTAGTGAGCCCCGGTGCTATGGACGACGCACTGGAACAAGCATCCCATGCGCTTCTCAGCTTCCCTGCATCTCTGGGAAGACGTGTCCCTGTGGGAACAGCTTTGAGATCTCTTGCACTGGTTTCCCCACAGTCCCCACAATTTCATGTATTGGGATCTCATGTACCTTCTCCTTCCATCTCTCTAGCCCATATCTCCAGAGGTGGCCATGATACTGTTCACACAACCGGGGACTTGGTGTTCTCCCCAGATCTGGATTATCTCCTTTCCCAATTCCATTTTTGATTCCAATCCTGAATCCAGTCCTTCTGGTGCTACCTGGAGAGGTCAGACTGAGAAAGATCTGACAAGGATCATGGATACACCTACTCTGCACAGCCGCCTCACCGATCCAGAGCTCTCTTTAAAAGTTCCCTAGAGCGTCAACACTCAAGCAAAAAGCTCCACTCATCTTAGCGGCTTCAGCTGCATCTGGCTATCAACCTTTGGGAGGCACTGACATCCCCAGCTAACAATGCTTCTAGTCTCCCTCAGTTGGCTTTTACAAGCCAGGATGAGCATGGGGTACAGTTCACAGTTGTCCCCCCCAAACCCCCCTCTCCCAGCACCTACAACATTGGGCAGCAGCAATTGAAACTAAGTCATGTAACCCAGACAAGACAGGAGTTCTCCAACTCCAAACTCTGACTCTGTTACAAGGGACAGCCCCCAAGCTGTGCTGGATACCAGCAACTTCGATTGAAAAGTAGGAGTTACTCTGAAACTCCTCACAGCAGACCACAGGAAACTCAGATTCGGGGCAGGTGGGACCATGTGGGACTGCCCTGGGCACTGTGCTCCACATACCTGTTTCCAGGAGGATCATTTTGGGGGCTGGACCAGGAAGGGCTACTGTAGGGGCAGATGAGAGCATGTATGTGATTTGGGACATGCAGTAACAGAATGAAAGACTATAATTTAAAGTGGGGAGAGTACGGTGATGTCTTCATAACTGAGGCTAGGAGAAGGATTGCATCCTGATGGTTAGGATGGGGCAGGAAAGAAGCCCAAGAAACAGTTCTGGTCACAGAAGCTCCCCTGCTCTTACAATTCAAGTCAGGAGACTCCTGTAATGAGTTTTCTGTTTTCTCTCACTTTGCAGAGGATGCCGTTGTCTGAACTGCTAGGCTCTATATTGGAAAGTGAGGAAATGAGAGGATAGTTCAGGAAACCCTGAGGAAGAGGGTGCTCTTCCCTCCCCACCCCTGCCTGGTCAACATGAAACCAAGGAGAGTTTCAAGGGAGAAGGAG
>NW_005844043.1:0-5073 GCF_000455745.1 Alligator sinensis | reverse complement strand
GGTTCCTCTTGTCCCAGGGCTCTTTGGGAATCTTGAGACGTCCTGGCTGGGCTGTGCCATGGGATTTGGGGGCTTTGCAAGCCGGTTCCTGTAGTCAGGTTGCTGGCAGTCTGCTGCATGGGGCTGCTGGAGCAGCCTGCTCAAGGATTCAGTGGAGGATGAGAGAATACGAAAAGTTTAGAGCTGCCTGTGTGGGAGTCCTGGAGGTCTGTTCGGGATGTGTGCAGGTAGCCTCCTCCTTCCTAATCACACCAGGGTTGGCCCTTTGGCCCCCATGGCTGGGTTGGGTCTGGGAGGGTTCGTAGTGGTGGGGTCAGGCTTGGCTGTGAGAGGGGCCCTCTTTGGGGTGCATGTTCCCAGCAGGGGATCTCTCAGCTGGGTGCAGTGGTGGGGTTTGGTGCTTTCTCCTGGGTTTGTGCAGTGAAGATGTTCTGCTCACATGCCTGGGGGATGCTGGAGCACCTCGAGTTCGGTGAGGGTTAGAGAATGGGGATTTACAGCTGCCTTTTTCCTTGGCAATGGTAGGGCTCCCAGCGCTGCTCCTTCTCCAACCTTGGGACCAACTTCACTAGCCTGGACATTTTTGGGGGATGCCTGACTCTTGACTCCCAAACCCACTGGCGGATTAAATGTTATAGGTGCCCTGAGCAAACAGAAAATTGGAGGCCCCCCTCACCCCATTATAAACATGCATGTATCAAAAAGCATTAATAGATAGACCCGTTAAATGTTTACATGGTTCATTAATACATAAAGCACAGCACACAATGTCAAAATTAACTACTCAATTTTGCCACACAAAACTGAGTCAAACAAGTGCCTTAGGAAAATGACTCAGATGCTTGGGATCACAGAAGCGTATAATAACACAAATGAGACAGGGGAGGCCCACACACAAAGGGGCACCACAGCTGGGAAGGGTGCACAGGAAAGGGCCCCAGGTGCTGCGGCCAGCGTCAGGGGTCCTGAGGGCAGCGGGGATTGCAGTGGAGCCGGTCCTGGGGCCCTTTGCTTTTCCGAGCATCCCTCTGTGCCCAAACAGGCTGAGCTGTGTCAGGAGAGAGGGGCAACCGTGGTTGTGATTCCCCTTGGGGTCCAGCAGACAAAGCCTTTCAGGACCGCTCTGCCCTGCTGCTCTGGTGGCACTCTGCTAAGCTCTTGTGGGGGCAGAGGCGGGGGCAAGTCCTGTTCTCTTTACCCACGTGTCATGGCACCATTACGGACAAGGCTGGAGTCTAAGGAGATTGAGAACCAGCTGTCCAGGCTGAAAGTGCATCTGTGCAACCCAAAAATCCTTGGCCACCTTCTCTCAGCTGCATCTCCTCCCCCAGTAGCCAGAAGAAGCTTCCTGGTCCTGTTCCTGGAGACAGCTGGCTCTTGAGAGCCTGATTCCCTTCCCCATGTGCCAGGGGTTGGCAGCACATCCGTCAGCGTTGTCCTGGTTATTACAGTGTTACGTGTCCCTGGCTGTCATGTGGCAGACCGGGTTCAATTCTTCTACAGGGAGGCGCTGCTTCTGCCCACCTGCCAAACCCACTGCCGCTCCCTCCCGGTTCCCGCAACCAGCGCTCCTCCACCGAGAGCATGGGCCTTTCTTTGCAGGCTCCGGCAGGGCAGGCTCTCATGTGCACTGCCCTCCCCTGAACCACTCGTGCTTGTCAGAGCTGCCACTCTCGGCGGACCCAGGGTGACTGGGACTTGCTGAGCAGTGCGGACCCTGCCTGGGGTTGGGGCATGGGTCAGACACCACCGAAAGCCTCCCCTTTAGGTGCAGCTGCTTCCAGTAATGCTGTCAAATGCCATGCGGGGGAGGCAGTTCTGGCACAGGGGCTGGGGCTTTCCCAGCACATCTCCCTGGTAGCACAACTTCTTCCCTCCCCTCAAAGCTGCTGTGAGCCTGTCCCAGGTTCAGATATCGATGCAGCCAAAAGGAGACCATTGCCCCAGCGCCTGGCAACTCCCTGCTGCCTCGACCCACCCTGGTCGGGGCCTGGTGGGGTAAGTGCTGTAAGGGCTGGTGCACTGTTGCGGGCAGGGAGGTGCAAGTACTCGCGTGTCTGGGGGAATCAGCAGTCGTGGTCCCCATGGGGCACTCAGTGTCTCTGGCTTGGTACCAGCACAGGGACAGGCTGGGGGAGCCTGAAAGGGAGGGCCCGAGGCACATGTGGGCCAGCGGGATCGGAGCAGGTAAGCATCCCCTTCCCCAGATGCTTGGGAGTGGCAGCGCTTGAGCCCCGGTGCCTCAGGAGACCCCATGTCCTGCAGGGCTGCCCCGTGGCTGGGTGCAGGCTGCTCACTTCCCCTGGCTCTGCACTGGCCCTGGATACGGGCGTCTGGGGCGGGAGGCAGGTGGCCCCATCTGCATGAGTGCTTCTCAGAGATTTTTTCCCAGGGGACCCTTGATTGGCAGGAGTGTGAGCAGGAGCTTTACTTCACATTTTCTTGATTTTCCACCATCTGACCTTTGGGTTTCGAATCAGGAAGGACAAGCTGACAACAAGGCCCAGTGGTATTGGGCGACAACCATAGAAAAGCTGTATGTCCATCTGGCTCACAGGCAACCCAGAAAGCGATGCTTACAGCCCCCACAAACTGCAACGCGAACTTCCCAGGGAAGGCAATCAGTTTGGTTCATGAGGAACTGAATTCCTTGAAGCAGCGGCTCCACTGCATTCATGACAAGGGAATGAGACGTTAAAATAAAGGAATAAATCACCAAGGAGGACCTACTTTTATATCTATCAACAACAGCTTTATTGACTGCAATCATGAAGGCAAGGAATCACTTGGGGGTGATATTTTAATGATCAAAGTGAGTTGAAAGGTCCAAAATTTGCACAAATCATGTTTTAGGCAGCTGCAGTGGCTCCAGGAGCGCTGCAACGAACACCAGGGCCAGGCTCAACTGCATTTCCCAACCCAACCGGCCCTGGGTCTTGGTGCCTCCTCTTCGCCGACCCTCCCCCGACCCCCCGCAGCTGTACCCATGGGTGCCAGACCCCACAGGCCCCCTTGGTCATGCAGGAAACGATACACGGGCAGAGGTGACCCTCCAGCTCAGCCATGTCCTGCTAGCTGTGGTTGGGGGATGAAGAAACCCAGCCTGCATGCCCAGGGCCACGGACACGGCACAGCTGATCATCTGCAGGAAGAGGAGTCCTCCAGGGTCACAGACACAAGCACAACTGAGGCCGGAGGGGACAACGAGCAAATCCTGTCTTGCATGTTTCCTTACTCTCTCACTGGCACCGTCTGAGCCTGATTTCACCAAACACCACCTGGAACCAGGGCCGGATCCTGCCCCCCCGTGAATGAGGCCAGCGGGAAGCTGAAGATTGGTGCCCCGGTGTCAGCATCAAGAAACGACACCCGCCCCAACCTGCAGTCCAGATACACCCCCACGCTGCTGGGCAGATAGCTCCCTGCACTTGTGCAGTACATTGATGATCTGCTTTTAGCATCTACCTCCCTTAAAGCCTGTAAAGCTGATTCTTTAACTCTTCTCACCTCTCTTACCCTAAAAGGCCATAAGGCATTTAAAGAAAAGCTACAACTTTGTCTCCCTCGTGTCCACTATTTGGGTCATGATATTTCCGCTATGCCTCTATAGTCAAGCCACTGCAAAACCTGACTCTTGTTAATACCCCTGAGCCTTTGCCCTGGACTTCAGAAGCTGAAGTCGCTTTTGCCTCTATTAAACAAGCTCTGTCGCAAGCTCTTGCCCTAGGCCTTCCTGATTATACTAAACCATTTATTCTTTTTTGTCATGAAAAGGATGGATTTGCACTTGCTGTGCACATGGAGACAAGCACTGTCCCACTGCTTATTATAGCTCTGCTGTTGACCCAGTTGCAACCGGACTTCCTCCATGTCTTCGTGCTGTAGCTGCTATTCCTGTTAAACTGTCCTGTACCCTTGTATTAGGTTCTCCCCTTACTGTTGCTGTCCCACACACTGTAGCAGCCCTTTTACTGAAAAATAAAACTCAACACCTTTTAAATGCTAGATTGACTAAGTATGAAATTTTGCTTCTTTCTGTTGGAAATATTACTCTAACTAGATGCCCCGTTTTAAACCCTGCCTCCCTGTTGCCTATTCCTTCAGATGGTGAACCCCACGATTGTATTGCTGTTACTGCCCACCTAACAATGCCCTGCACTGATCTAAAGGACACCCCCTTGCAAAACCCAAATCTACTATTTTATGTTGATGGGTCATGTCAAAGAAACTCAAAAGGTTCTCTTGTTGCAGGATATGCAGTATGTTCCCAATTTGATGTTATAGGAAGCCATCACTTGCCCAATGTGTATTCAGCTCAAGTTGCTGAGCTTGTGGCCCTTACCAGGGCTTGCACCCTAACCTCTGGTCCCTCTGTTAATATTTACACTGATTCTCACTATGCCTTTGGTATTGTACACGATTATGGTCAACTTTGGAAGCAAAGCAGCTTCCTCATGTCAAGAAGTGCCAAAATTAGTAATGGTCCATATGTAAATACCTTGTTTAATGCTTTACAGTTACCTTCTGCTGTTGCTATTATTAAATGCCAAGCTCACCAGAAACCTTATGATGATGTTACACGCGGGAATGCTCTGGCAGACTTCACTGCCAAAGCTGTGGCTATTTCCAGTCCTCAGACAAAAACACAGGTGTAGCCCATCTCAACTAACCAGTCTCCATTGGCAAGTCTTCATGACGTTGTCCTCCTCCAAGATCAGGCTCCAGAACCAGAAAAATATACGTGGAGACTGGCTATGTGTTTGTTACACCCTGACCATTTGTGGCGCTCCCCGGACGGCCGCCTGGTTGCCCCAACAGTCCTTCTTCCCCATCTTGCTCGCATACACCACACCATAGCACACGTGAGCAAAGTGGGGATGATAGAAGCTGTTAGGCTTGATTGGTTTGCTCTAACTTTTTCATCTGTAGCTCAACAATACTGTTCTACCTGCCTTATCTGTCAAGCCCATAATGTGGGAAAACCTGTAAAAACAAAAAAAGAGCAGCACATCCCCCACCTTAGGGGCCGTTTGTAAACTTACAAATACATTTTATTCAAATGCAGAAATGTTG
>NW_005844042.1:0-19107 GCF_000455745.1 Alligator sinensis | reverse complement strand
AATGGGTCCCCCCGGAAACGAGGGCACTTTTCCAGTAATGTAGACTTCAAATACCTGTTACTGCTGTTGGACATTCTGACTGGATTGACTGAGATTCTGACTGAGATTCTGACTGAGATTCTGACTGTATTCTAACTGATGCACTTTTCTCGTGCAAAGAAACCAATCAGAATAAATGCTCCTGTTAATTATAATTTTAATGTCTTCAGGATTCGGAATCCCAGGGGTATTAGCCTTCAATCGATGGCCACACATTGTGTCAGAAGTAATCCTGGCAGTTTCCCGGTCTCTGGGGATACAATTGGACTGTCATACAGCATGCAGACCGCAATCAAGTGGACAGGGAAAAAAAATAAATTGGACTCATAAAAGACACCTGGTTGTACTTTACCAGTAAAGACATTTACAAAGGCTGGAAGCGCTCCCTCTTCCCTTGGTTAGAGCGCTCATAGCCCCTAGACTAAATTGGGAGTTACTCCATTTAAATTAATGTATGGCATGCCATATCCTAAAAATCTACTGTTGATGCATGTTAGTTTAATGCATATAAAAGTGAAGTTTGGGTAAAAGAATATTTGTATTCATTATCTGTTGTATTGTCTTCTCTCAAAATGTCTGTCCAGAAACGTCTTCCACTCCATCTAGATACACCAGTTCACAAGTTCCAGATCATATATCCCAGCCAATGCCACAGGAGGCCCTTGTGCTCTAGGGCGGTTGATTGTCTGGCTACTTGTTATGCCTAAGACCTCTAATAAGCGTCAGCAGAGAGGTTCAAAGGTGCTAGATAAATCCTGTGATAAGACATAAGCCTCCAAAGTGAGGCCTACTTAGTGTCCTTAACAGTTTTCCTAGTAGGGTTCCCAGGCGTACTCGTGGACCCTGAATGAAAGCTTGATAAACTGGCCTGTCCCCTTCCAAGGGGAATAAATGCAACTTCACACGCCCTAGCTTCCGTCAATATTAAAATAAAAGAACTAGGAGGACATTTAACAGCCATAGATAACATTTAACATTTAACATTTATCAGCCATAGATAACCTGTTGCTGAGGCATAACAACAGATGTAAAGAGTTCGAGGAAATATTTTGTTTTAATTTGACAGATAACCCTGAGTTGATAGAGTCTAAAGTGCAAAATTTTAACAAGGTTCTTTCTCACATTGTGCAAACGGAAGGGTTCGACTTCTCATGACTTACTTTTTGGCTTCCTAATTTTTCATGGCTTAAGCAAATTTACCTATTTAATTTTGGCAAGTATATGTATAATCTTGATAATCTTGATAATCTGTTTTTAAAATACAGTGTTGCGAGATACTCAAGAAATCAAGTAATTCCCCTATTCACCGCGTATGTTCGTAAAATCACCACATATAAACCCGATCCAAAATACTCAGGAGGAACAAAGAGTTCTGGTTATAAAAAAAGATAGTCGAGGACTATGGACTTTTTCTATAAAGGCCATAGCCTCGAAGGGGGGATTTGATGAAGCACCACTGGACTTTCCCTGTAGTTTAACCAGGGAACAGATTTGTATGTTTTAAAATATTATTTTATCCAAACAAGTGCATAGAGTAGTTTGTTTTGGCTGGAGGAGATTGCTTGTTGCGTACTCGCTGATTCCTGGCATCGCTAGAAGGAAAACTGTATCAACAAAGTTCTGCAAATGGAATGGGGGATACTTGGGAGATGGAGGTTAGTTGCTTGGCTTACTATACATGTCATCACATCCGCACGTTTAACCTGTTATATAGATATATAAGGCAGAACAACACTGGGGGTCTGGGTGTTTGCTTTCCAAACGTTTGCCAAGCACCACTTTCTGCACAAAAATAAAGATTAAGATGGACCTTCACCCATATGTGGAATTTGCCTCAGCGCTCTGGGCAAAAAACTCACTGTACTTTCAGGAAAACATTGCTGAAAAAACTAGTATTACTACAACAATTGCTACTTCTACTACTTCTACAACTACTACAAATACAAATACTACTATTAGGGCAACTACTACTACTACGACAACAAATATTACAATAACTAGTACTAATACAACAACAACTTCTACTGCAACAACTACTACAAATAGGTCAACTGCTACTGTTACGACAACACCTACTAGTACTCCTTCGACAATAACAACTACTACAACTAAAATAGTACAACTAGTGCTAATACTAAGACAAGAACTACTACTATTACAACATCTACTACTACTACTACAAAAACAACTATCACAACAACTCGTACAACTACTATCACTACTATTACGATAACAACTAGTACAACAACTACTACAAAAATCTACTGGTATTACAAGAACTAATACAACTACTACTATGACAACTACTACTACAGCATCAACTACTACTACGACAACGACTACTACTACAATCACTTCTACAATAACTACTACTAGTAGCACAACAGGTACTACTACGACAACACATACTAGTACTAATACTACGACACTAACAAATTCTACATTAAATACTACTATGACGACAACTACTACTTCTATTATTACGACAACTACAAGGACTACTACAACAACTACTAATATTTCTTTTACAACATCAGTAGCTACTAATGGCACTAATACAACAACTACGTCACCTACTTCAACTACTACTAATAGGACAACTATTACAACTACTACGAAATATCTACTGCAACTACTGAAACAACTACTACTACTAATAAAAGAAGAACTACTAATACAACTAATACTACTAACACAGCTACTACTACAACCAAAACAACAACCACTAATAATACACCAAAAACTACAACTACGACAACTACTGCTACTATAAATACAACTACTTCTATTTATATTACAACAGCGATCACTATAAAACTACTACTACAACAACTACTATTGTACACTACTACAATAACTAAACTACTATTACAAACACAAAAACTACTACTACAAATACTAGTACAAGGAAAACTACAACTGCTACGAGAACAACTAAGACTAATACAACTCACTACAACAACTACTACTTCTATTACAATATCGATAACTACTGCTACATTACTACAACTACAACTATTACGACAACTAATACAATAACTACAACCACAACTAATACCAATACTAATTCTGAAACAACAACCAATACGACAACTACTAGTACTAATACGACAAAACTTCTACTACAACAAAAACAACCACAACTACTACTGCTTCTATTAAATCATCGCTAACTACTACTACGACAACTACATATACTACAACAATTACTACAACTACCAGTATTACGTCAACTACTACAACTACGAAAACAACTACTACTACGACAACTACAACTATTACTACTATGACAGCTACGACTACTACTGCGTCTAATAAAACATCTATATCTAACAGTACGACAACTACTACTAATCCTTCAACTACAATAACTACTACTATTACGACAACAAATACCACTACAACTACTACTACTAGCACAACTACAACTACTACAACAAGTACTACAAGTACTACACTAACTACTACAGCTCCTACAGCTACTACTACTACAATAACTACTGCTATATATATTACAACATCAATATCTACTACTACCATGACCATAACAACTACTACTATGTCAACTCCTACAACTACTACTATTAGGACAACTGCTACTAGTACGACAACAACTACTAAAATAACTACTACTATTATGGCAAGTACTACTAGTAGTTGACAGATTAGTATTACAACGTATAATAAAAGTAGTTTTACAAAGTTGTACATATAAAAGTATAAAAGTAGCATTACAACTTTGATAACTATTACTAGAAATACTACTACTACTTCAACTACTACAACTAATACTAAAACAAGTAATACTACGAAGACAAGTACAACGACTACTACTACTACTGCGACAAAAACTACTGCAAAAACTACTATTAGTACATCAAATACGACGACAACAAAAACTACTACAACAAATACTATTACGAGGACAACTACTACTACTATTACAACAACTATTACTACTTCTATAAAAACATCGATAACTAATATTACCACTACTACAACTACTACTTCTTCAACTACTACTAGTACTAGGACAACTACTATTACTAGGACAACAACTACTACAAGTGTTACTTCTAGGACTACTATTACTACTACAACAACAACTACAGCGACAACAACTACTACTAGTAGTACAACTGCTACTTATACATCAACTACTACAACTACTATAAAGACAACTACCACTACTACAACAGCAACAAATACTACTACTACCACAAAATCAACTTCTACTACAACAAAAACTAATATAACAACCACTAATGCTTCTATTAAAACTTCGATAACTACTATGACCACTACTAAAACAACTACTACTGCTTCAACTACAACTACTACTACGACATCTACTACAATTACGAAAACAGCTACTACTACGACAACACCTACAAAAAAAACTACTAATACAACTACTACTAATACTGAGAACTACTACTACTACAACAAAAATTACTACTACTACGACAAAAACTAGTACAACTATTACAACTAATTATTAATACAACTATTACTACAACTACTACTACGACAACAAGAACTATTACAATGAAAACAACTACTACTAAAAAACAGCTATTACAATAACAACTACTACGACGACAACTTCTCATATTACTTCAACTACTACTACTAAGACTATTGCTACAGCGACAACATCTACTACAACTACTACTAGGACAGAACTACTCCTACACCTACTACTACTCGGACAACTACTACTAGTACAACTACAACACATACTACTACTACGACAAAAAACAACTTCTACTACAACTACAACTATTACTCCAAGAACTACCACTACTACAAAAATTACTACAATATATAGTAATACAACAACAGCTCCTAAAGCATCTACTACTACAACTACGAAAAAAACTACTACAACAACAATTACTACTAAAACAAGAACTACTACTACAACCACTACTACTAGCACAGCTACTACTAAAAACGAAAACAACCACTACAAATACTATGACAACTACTTATACAGCAAAAACTACTACAATAACAGCTGCTATTACAACTAGTGCTACTACTATTACGACAGCAACTACTGCTACAGCAACTACTACTCTTTCCATTACAATATCGATAACTACTAGAGCCGCTACTAGCACTACTACTACAACTACTACTACATAAACTACTACTAAAACTATCAGTACTAGGAAAACTACCACTACTATAAGAACAGCTACTACTACGATAACAACTAATACTAATACAATTGCTACAACAACTACTACGACTTCTATTACAACATCGATAACTACTGCTACCATTGCTACAACTACAACGACTACTACTACAAGTAAAACCACAACTACTAGTTCTACGACAACAACTACTACTACGACAGCAACTACTACGACAGCAACTACTACTACAAAAACAAACACTACAAGTACTACTTGAAATACAACTTCTACTACAAAAACTTCTACTACAAAAACTAGTAGAACAACTACTACTGCTTCTATTAAAACATCGATAACTACAACTACAGTACTAAAACTACTAATACAAACGCAACTACAACTGCTACGACAAATAATACTACTACTGCAACGACAACAATCTACTACAAGTACAAAAACAACTACTGCTACAACAACACCTACTACTACGAAAACTACAAGTAATACTAGGAGAAAAACTACCACTACTACAACTGCTCTTCTTCTATTACAACATCGATAACTACTACTACCAAAAGTACAACTACTAATATTGTCAATTATTACAACTACTACTACTACGACAACAACTAGTACAACTATTACAACAACTACAATAATGCAACAACAACTCCATCTACAACTACTTCTACTAAGAAAACGACAACTAATAGTACCTTGACAAAAACTGGAATTACAACAACTACTACAATAACAACTACTACAACGGCAACTACTACTATTACTTCAACGAGTACTACTAGGACAACTTCTACTTCTATGACAACTGCTACTACGACAACTACTACTACTTACTAGCAAAACAACTACTGACTACAAAAACTACTACGTCAACAACTACAACTACTACTATAAGGACAACTGTAACTACTACGACAACAACAACTACTACAACTTCTAGTACAACTACTAAAACTAATAATAATGCTACAATTACTACTAGGGCAACGTATTCCACTAAGACTACTACTAATGTTACTATTACTACGAAAACAACTACTACTAGTAGTAATACTGCGACAACTATTACTACTACTACTACAGCTAGGAAATCAACTACTACTACTACTAGTACAATAACTATTACTTAAAAAACTACTACTTCGTCTATTAAAACATCGATAACTAATATTAAAAGTAGTACAACTAGTACTACTACTTCACCGACTACTACTATGACAACATCTACTACTACAACTGTTATTATTGGGACAAGGACTACTACTACGACATTAACTACTACTACTACACCGACAACAACTACTACTTCAATTACTAATACTAGTACAATTCCTATTACTGCAACAACTACTACAACTACGACAACAAATACTACTATAAGTACTACAACTACCACTACTACAACTAGTACTACTCCTTCAACTGCAACTAATGTGAAAAAAACTACTACTACTACATCTACTACTACGACAAAAACTACTACTGCAACTACTATTACGAGGACACTTACTACTACAACTACTGCTAGTATGATAAAAACTACTTTTACTAAACAACTACTACAGCGAATACTACTACTATAAAAATTTCGATAACTATCACTACCACTACTACAACTACTACTACTAGCACAAGTTCTACTACTACGACCACTACTACGAAAACAACTACGACAACAACTTCTACTAATACTATTACAACATCGTTAACTACTACTATTACTATGACAAGTACTACTATTGCATCAAATACTACAACTACTTTACTACGAAAACAGCTACTACTGATACATACAACTATTACAACTAAATATTACTACTACTAATACAACTATTGCTGCTACTACTACTACAAGGACAACTATTACTACAATAGCCACTACTACTACTACAAAAGCTACTACTACTACTTCTGCTACAACTACTGCAACAACTAATACTAGTGGAAAAACTTATACTACTACCGCAACTACTACTACGAGAACGAACTACTACTATTATTACAGCTATTACAACTAAAACTACTACAGCTAAAAAAACTACAACTACTCCTACTAGTACACATACTACTACTAGGATGAATACTACAACTACTACTAAAATGACAACTACTACCACTGCAACAGCTACTACGAGGACAATTACTACTACTATGATTAGAACATCGATAACTACTACTACCACTACTACAATTACTACAATTCCAACTGTTATACTACAACTACTACGATGAATACTACAACTACTACTACTACTACAACTACTAGTAAGTACAACTACTATTACGACAACAAATACTACTACAACTACTACTACTATCGCAACTACAATTACTACAACTACTACAACTACTACTACAATGACAACATCTACTACAACTACTACAACATCTACAACAACAACTACTACTAGATGTAGTATTACGTCAACTGCTACAACCTAGAAAAGAATTAGTGCTACGAGAACACCTACTACAATACTACATCTACGAAAACTACTACTAATACACCTACTACTGCGACAAAAAGTACTAATACGTCTATTAAAACATCCATAACTACTACTACCACTAATACAACTACTAATACGACTAATACTACTTAAACAGCTACTATGATGAAAATTACTACCACTACGATTACAACATCGATAATTACTACCACTACTACAAATACTACTACTACGTCATCTATTCCAACTACTACTATTACGACAAGTTCTACTACTACTACGACAAAAACTAGTACAACTATTACGTCAACTACTATTAAAACAACAAAAACTAATACAAAAACTGCTACAAATAGGACATTAATACTACTACTCCAACAAAAACTACTACAACTACTACTACTCCAACAACTACCACTACTACACCAACTAATGCTATAACTACTACTACAAGAAAATCTCCTACAGCAATTATTACTACTACAACTACTACTAGTTCAAGTACAACATCAATAAGTACTACGATCACTACTACAACTACTACTATTCTAACAACTACAACTACTACTATTACGCCAAGAAATGCTACTACAACTACTACTACTAGCACAGCTACAATTACTACGACAACGATAACTACTACTACAAAGACACCTACTACAACAACTACTAGTATTACTTCAAATACTACAAAAACGAAAAATACTACTATGACAACAACACCTACTACCAAAATTCTACATCTACGACAACTACTACTACGACGACGAAAAAACTTCTAATGCATCTATTAAAACATCGATAACTACTACAACCACTATGACAACTACTAACACTACTAAGACAACAGCTACTACTACAACTGCTACTTCTAGGACAAGTACAACGAGTACGACAACAACTACTACTACTACTGCGACAACAACTACTACAACAGCTAGTATGTACAACAGCTACAATGACAACAAATATTACAGCAACTACTACAACAACTACTAGTATTACGTCCAGTATTGCAACTGAGAAAACAACTACTGCTACGACAACAACACCTGCTACACTACTACTTCTACGACAACTACTACTAATACCTACCACTACTACAACAATTACTACTAGGACAACTTCTAGTACTACTTCTACTTCTACTACTACTTCCTACAACTAGGAAAACAACTATTACTAAGAAAACAACTACTACTAATTCTATTGCAACATCGTTAACTACTACTATTACTATGAAAAGTACTACTATTACATCAATACTATAACTACTACTACTACGAAAACAGCTATTACTTTTACCTACAACTATTACAACTAAATACTACTATTGATGCAAGAACTACTACTACAAATACTACTACTAGGACAACTATTACTACCACTATAACAGCCACTATTACTACTACAAAAACTACTACCACTGCTTCTACTACAACTACTGTAAGAACTAATACTAGTGCAAAAACTTATACTACTATCGCAAATACTACTACGAGAACAACTTCTACTATTATTACAAAGACTACAACTAAAACTACTACAGCTAAAAGTACTACAACTATTTCTAGTAGGAGAACTACTACTACTAAGATTAATACTTAGCAATTGCTACTAAAACGACACCTACTACTACTACTTCAACAGCTACTACGATGACAATTACTACTACGAGTAAAACATCAATAACTACTACCGCTAGTACAATTACTACTATTCCAACTACTACTACTACAACTACTACGATGAATACTACAACTACAACTACAACTACAACTACTATTAACTAATACTACTATTACGACAACAAGTACTACTACAACTACTACTACTAGCACAACTACAATTACTACAACTAATACTACTACTAACACGTCTATTAAAACAGCGATAACTACTACTACTACCACTACTACAACTACTATTACTATGTCATCTATTCCAACTACGACTACTACGACAAGTACTCCTACTACTACGACAAAAACTAGTACAACTGTTACATCAACTACTTCTAAAACAACAAAAACTAATACAAAAACTGCTACTACTAGGCCGTTACTACTACTCCAACAAGAACTACTACAACTACTACTACTCCAACTATCATTACAACAACTAATATAATAACTACTACTAAAAAAACATCTACTACAGCAATTACTACTACTACAACTACTACTATTTCTATTACACCATCAATAACTAATACTACAACTAACACTACTACTACTACTACTATGTCAACAACTACAACTACTACTATTAGGACAACTGCTACTATTAGGACAAGAACAACTAATAAAATAACTATTATCCCATGACAACTACTACGTCTATTACAACTTTGATAACTACTACCACTACTATTACTATTAAGACAACAACATCTACTACTAGTACAACTGCTACTTATATATCTACTACTACAACTACTACTAGGACAACTACTACAGCAATTACTACTTGTACAACTACTACTACAGCTACTAATTCTCAGAAAACTCTCAATACTATAACAACGACAAATACTACTACTACGACAAAATCAACTTCTACTAAAACAACAGCTACTAGAGCAAACATTAAAGCTTCTAAGAAACCATCGATAGCTACTAAGACCACTACAACAACTACTACCACTTCTTCAACTACAACTACTACTATTACGACAACAAATACTACAACTACTACTACTAGCACAACTACAATTCCTACGAAAACTACTACTACTACTACGACAACTACTACTAGTACGACAACACCTAGTACAACTATTCCATCAAGTACTACTACTAATACAACAAAAACTGCTACTACGAGGACATTACTACTACTCCAACAAAAACTACTACAAATACTACTACTCCAACAACCACCACTACTCCAACTAATACAATAACTACTATATCTACATCTCCTACAGCAATTACTACTAAAACAACTACTATTTCTATTACACCATCAATAACTACTACTACCACTACGAAAACAACTACTACTATGTCAACAACTACAACTACTAATATTAGAACAACAGCTACTGTTAGGACAAGAACAACTAATACAATAACTACTATACTATGAAAACTACTACGTCTATTACAACCTTGATAACTACTACTACTACTACAACGACTAATATTAAGACAGCAACTTCTACTACTACTACAACTATCACTTAAACATCTAATACTACAACTGGTACTACGACAACTACTACTACTGGCACAACTACAATTACTACGACAACTACTGCTACAACGAGAATATCTACTACAGCAACTAATACAACAACAACTAATATTACGCCAACTACTACAAGATACGAAAACACCTGCTACAATAATACTACTTCTACGACTACTACTACTATGACACCTACTAATACTACGACAAAAACTATTAATACGTCTATTAAAATTTCGATAACTACCACTACCACTACTACAACTACTACTATTCTTTCAACTACAACTACTACTATTACGCCAAAAAATACTACTACAACTAGTACTACTAGCACAACTACAATTACTACGACAACTACAACTACTACTACAACGACATCATCTACTACTATTCCAACAAGAATTACTACAACTACTAATACTCCAACTACTACCACTACAACAACTAAATCAATAACTACTACTACAAAAACATCTCCTACAGAAATTACTACTACAACAACTACTACTATTTCTATTACACCATCAATAATTACTACTACAACTACTACTATGTCAACAACTACAACCACTACTATTAGGACAACTGCTACTATTAGGACAAGAACCACTAATACAATAACTATTATCCTATGACAACAACTACGTCTATTACAACTTTGATAACTACTACCACCACTACTACTATTAAGACAACAACTTCTACTACTAGTACAACTGCTACTTATACATCTACTACTACAACTACTACTAGGACAACTACTACTTGTACAACTACTACTACAGCTAATAAGTCTCCGAAAACTCTCAATACTATAACAACGACAAATACTACTACTACGACAAAATTAACTTCTACTAAAACAACAACTACTACAGCAACCACTAAAGCTTCTATTAAACCACCGATATCTACTACGACCATTACTACAACAACGACTACTACTTCTTGAACTACAACTACTACTATTACGACAACAAATATTACTACAACTACTACTAGCACAACTACAATTCCTACGAAAACTACTACTACTACTACTACTACTACTACTACAACGACAATTACCACTACTACTACGACAACAACTAGTACAACTATTCCATCAACTACTACTACTAATACAACAAAACCTCCTATAGGACATTACTACTACTCCAACAAGAACTAATACTACTCAAACAACTACCACTACTCCAAATAATACAATAACTACTACTACAACTACAGCTGCTACAGCAATTACTACTACTACAACAACTACTATTTCTATTACAACATAAAACTACTACTACTACTACTACCACTGCGACAACCACTACTACTACTATAAACAACTACAACTACTACTATTTGACCAACAGCTACTATTAGGACAAGAACAACTAATACAATAACAAATATACTATGAAAACTACTACGTCTAGTACAACCTTGATAACAACTACTACCACTACTACTTTTAAGACAGCAACTTCTACTACTAGTACAACTGCTACTTAAACATCTAATACTACAACTACCACTAGGACAACAACTACTACAACAAATACTACTTGTACAACTACTACTACAACTACTACTACTCAGAAAACTACCAATACTACAACAATGACAAATACTACTACTACGACAAATCAATTGCTACTAAAACAACAACTACTACAAAAAACCACTAAAGCTTCTATTAAACATTCGATATCTACTACGACCACTTCTACAACAACTTCTACTACTTCAACTACAAATACTATTATTACGACAACAAATACTACGACAACTACTACTACTAGCAAATTACAATTACTATGACAACTACTAGAACTACTACTACTACAACGAGAATATCTACTACAGCAACTATGCAACAACAAATATTACGCCAACTACTACAACATACGAAAACAACCCCTGCTACAACGATACTACTGCTGTGAAAACTACTACAACTATGACACCTACTACTACTACGACAAAAACTATTAATACGTCTATTGAAACATCGATAAATACTACTACCACTACTACAACTACTACTAGTATGTCATCCATTCCAACTAATGCTACAACGACAAGTACTACTACTACGACAACTACCACTACTACAACAACTTGTACATCAACTACTACAACTACTACTTCTTTTAAACTTCTACTACTTCTTTTAAGCTTTTAAACCATCGATATCTACTAAGACCACTACTACAACAACGACTAATACTTCTTGAACTACAACTTACGACAACAAATCGTTACAAACAAAATATTACGACAACAAATATTACTACAACTACTACTACTACTACTACTAGCACAACTACAATTCCTAAAAAACTACGACTACTACTACAACGACAATTACTACTACTACTAAGACAACAACTAGTACAACTATTACATCAACTACGACTACTAATACAACAAAACCTGCTACTACGAGGACATTACTACTACTCCAACAAGAACTAATACTACTCAAACAACTACCACTACTCCAAATAATACAATAACTACTACTACAACTACAGCTGCTACAGCAATTACTACTACTACAAAAACTACTATTTCTATTACAACATACTACTACTACTCCTACCACTACGACAACAACTACTACTATGTCAACAACTACTACTATTAGAACAACTGCTACTACTAGGACAACAACTACTACAACAACTACTACTTGTACAACTACTACTACAACTACTACTACTCAGAAAACTACCAATACTACAACAATGACAAATACTACTACTACGACAAAATCAACTTCTACTAAAACAACAACTACTACAACAACCACTAAAGCTTCTATTAAAACATTGATATATACTACAACTATGTAATCTATTCCAACTACTACTACTACGACAAGTACTACTAGTACGAGGACAAAAACTAGTACAACTATTACATAAACTACTTCTAATCTAACAAAAACTAATAAAAAACTGCTACTACTAGGACGTTACTACTACGTTACTACTACGTCCAACAAGACTACTATACAACTACATCTACTACTATTACGCCAAAAAAATACTACTACAACTACTACTAGCACAACTACAATTACTACGACAACTACTACTATTACAAAGACATCATATACTACAACAAATACTACAATAACTACTAGTATTAAGTCAAATACTACAAAAACAACTACTACTACGACAACGACACCTACTACAACAATTCTACTTCTACGACAACTACTACTAATACTAGGAGACCGACTAGTACAATGACAAAACTATTAATACGTCTATAAAAACATCGATAACTACTACTACCACTACTACAACTACTAGTACTATGTCATCTATTCCAACTACTACTACTACGACAACAACTACCACTACTCCAACAACAGCTGCTACAGCAATTACTACTACAACTACTACTATATCTATTACAACATCAATAACTACTACTACCACCACTACAACAACTACTACTAATATGTCAACAATTACAATTTCTACTATTAGGACAACTGCTACTATTAGGACAAGAACAACTAATACAATAACTACTATACTATGAAAACTACTACGTCTATTACAACCTTGATTACTACTAGTACCACTACTACTTTTAAGACAACAACTTCTACTACTAGTAAAACTACTACTACTACGACAACAACTACCACTACTCCAACAACAGCTGCTACAGCAATTACTACTACAACTACTACTATGTCTATTACAACATCAATAACTACTACTACCACTGCTACAACAACTACTACTACTATGTCAACAATTACAATTTCTAATATTAGGACAACTTCTACTATTAGGACAAGAACAACTAATACAATAACTACTATACTATGAAAACTACTACGTCTATTACAACCTTGATAATTACGACTACCACTACTAATATTATTAAGAAAACAACTTCTACTTCTAGAACAACTGCAACTTAAACATCAACTACTACTGAAACAACTACTACTACAGCTACTACTACTCAGAAAACTCTCAATACTAAAACAGTGAAATACTACTACTACGACAAAATCAACTGCTACTAAAACAACAACTACTAGAACAACCAGTAAAGCTTCTATTAAAGCATCGATAACTCCTACGACCAATACTACGACTACTACTTCTTCATCGACAACTACTACTATTACAACAAATACTACTACAACTACTACTACTAGCACAACTACAATTACTACGAAAATTACAACGACAACGACTACTACTAAGACAAGTACTACTACTACAACTAATACAACTATACCATCAACTACTACTACTAATACAACAAAAACTAATGCAAAAACTGCTACTATGAGGACATTACTACTACTACTCTAACAAGAACTACTACTATTTCTATAACAACATCAGAAACTACTACTACCACTACTACAACTACTACTATGTCAAGAACTACAACTACTACTAGTAGGACAATTGCTACTATTAGGACAAGAACAACTAATACAATACCTACTGTACTATGACAAATACTACGTCTATTACAACCTTTATAACGACTACTACCACTTCTACTATTAAGACAACATCTATTACTAGTACAACTGCTACTTATACATCAACTACTACAAATATTACTAGGACAGCAACTACTACAGCAAATACTACTTGTTCAATTACTACTACTCCGAAAACTCTCCATACTACAAAAAAGACAATTACTACTATTACGACAAAATCAACTTCTACTAATACTACTATTACAACCACTAAAGCTTCTATTAAACCATCGATATCTACTACGACCACTAGTACAACACCTAATACTTCTTCAACTACAACTACTACTATTACGACAACAAATACTGCTACAACTACGACTATTACGACAACAAATAATTCTACAACTACTACTACTACAAAGACAACTACTACTACGACAAGTACTACTACTTCTAGGAGAACAACTAGTACAACTATTACATCAACTACTACTCCTAATACAACAAAAACTAATACAAAAACTGCTACTACGAGGACATTACTACTACTCCAAGAAGAACTGCTACAACTACTACTACTCCAACAAATACCATTACTACAACAACTAATACAATAACTACTACTAAAACAAGATCCCCTACAGCAATTACTACTACTACAACATCTAGTACTATTTCTATTAAAACATCAATAACTACTACTACAACTACTACTATGTCCATAACTACAACTACTACTATTAGGACAACTACTACTATTAGGACAAGAACAACTAATACAATAACTACCATCCTATGACAACTACTATTACAACCTTGATAACTACTACTACCACTACTACTACAATTAAGGCAACAACTTCTACTACTAGTACAACTGCTACTTATACATCTACTACCACAAATACTATTAGGACAACAACTACTACAGCATCTACTACTGCTCAGAAAACTCTCAATACTACAACAAAGACAAATACTACTACTACGACAAAATCAACTTCTACTAAAACAACTATTACAACAACAACTAAAGCTTCTATTAAACCATTGATAGCTACTACGACCACTGCTACTAGCACAACTACAATTACTACGAAAACTACTACAACTACTAGTATTATGCCAACTACTACAACTACGAAAACAACTATTCCTACAACACCTGCTAGAACAATACTACTTCTACGACAACTACTACTAATACTACGACACCTACTAATATTACGACAAAAAATACTATGTCTATTAAAACATCGATAACTACTATTACCACTACTACAACTATTACAACTATGTCATGTGTTCCTACTACTACTACTACGACAACAACTACCACTAATACAACAACTAATACAATAACTACTACTACAACAACAGCTCCTACAGCAATTACTATTACTACAATTACAACTATTTATAGTACAACATCAACAACGACTACAAAAAAAACTACAACTACTAATGTCAACAACTACAACTACTACTATTAGGACAATTGCTACTATTAGGACAAGAACAAGTAATACAATATCTACTATACTATGACAACCACTACGTCTATTACAACATTGATAACTACTACTACCACTACTACTATTATTAAGACAAAATCTTCTACTACTAGTACAACTGGAAATAATACATCAACTACTACTAGGACAACTACTACTACAGCAACTACTACTTGTACAACTACTACTATTCAGAAAACTCTCAATACTACAACAACGACAAATACTACTATTACGACAAAATCAACTTCTACTAAAACAACTACTACAACAACTACTAAAGTTTCTATTAAACCATGGATATCTACTACAACCACTACAACAACTACTACTAATTCTTCAACTACAACTACTACTATTACGACAACAAATACTACTACAACTTCTACTACTAGCACAACTACAATTCCTACGAAAACTACTACTACTACTAATACAACTACTACTACGACAAGTACTACGAGAACAACTAGTACAACTATTATATCAACTACTACTATTAATACAACAAAAACAGCTAATTCAAGTACATTACTACTACTACTACGCCAACAAGAACTATTACAACTACTGCTACACCAAGAACTACCACTAACTAATAAAATTACTACAACAACAGCTCTTACAGCAATTACTACTACTTCAACAACTACTACTATTTCTATTAAAACATCATTAACTACTACTACCACTACAACAACAACTAATACTAATATGTCTACAACTACAACTACTATTATTAGGACAACTGCTACTATTAGTACAAGAACAACTAATATAATAACTACTATACTATGAAAACTCTATGTCTATTAAAACCTTGATCACTACTACTAACACTACTACTACGATGAAGACAAAAACATCTATTACTAGTACAACTGCTACTCATACAGCTAATACTACAACTACTACTAGGAAAACAACTACAAAAACTTCTACTTGTACAACTACTGCAACTACTACTACTCAGAAAACTACCAACACTACAAAGAAGACAAATACTAATATTAGAACAAAATCAAATTCTACTAAAACAATAACTACAACAAACACTAAAGCTTCTATTAAACAATAGATAACTACTATGAACACTACTAAAACTATTACTACTCCTTCAACTACAACTACTATTACAACAAATAATACTAAAACTACTGCTAGCACAACTACAATTGCTAAGAAAACTTCTACTACTGCTACGACAACTATTACTACGAAAAGTACTACGACAACAACTAGTACAACTATTACATCAACTACTACTAACACAACAAAAACTGCTAATACGAGTTCATTGCTACTATTACTATTCCAACAAGAACTACTGCTACTCGAACAGCTACCAGTACTACAACTAATACAACAACAGCTCTTACAGAAATTACTAATACTTCAACAACTACTACTATTTCTATTAAAAGATCATTAACTACTACTACCACTACTACAACAACTACTACTAATATGTCTACAACTACAACTACTATTATTAGGACAACTGCTACTATTAGTACAAGAACAACTAATACAATAACTAATATACTATGAAAACTACTATGCCTATTACAACCTTGGTCACTACTACTACCACTACTACTATTATTAAGACAAAAACTTCTACTACTAGTACAACTGCTACTTGTACATCTACTACTACAACTACTACTAGGACAACAACTACTACAACAACTACTACTAGTACAACTACTACAACTACTACTACTCAGAAAACTACAAATAATATAACAAAGAAAATTCTACTAGTAGGAGAAAATCAACTTCTACTAAAACAACAACTAAAACAACCACTAAAGCTTCTATTAAACAATCGATAACTACTACGACCACTACTAAAACTATTACTACTCCTTCAACTACAACTACTATTATTACAAAAAATACTACTACAAATACTGCTAGCACAACTAGAATTACTAATAAAACTACGAAAACTAATACAATGACAACTAATACAACAACTACTAGTATTACGTCAACTACTATTCCAACGAAAACAACTACTACTACGACAACAACACCCACTACAACAATACTACTTCTATAATAATTACTACTACTGCTGCTTCTACGACAAAAACTACTACAAGGAAAATTAGTAGTACTAATACAAAAAAACCCAAATACTATACTACTACTACTCGGACAACTACTACTACAATTACAAATACAATAACTTATACTAAAACAAGAGCTCCTATAGCAACTACAGAAGTAAAGCGGACCCATTTAAGCGCGACACCGGGGGT
>NW_005844041.1:17642-19168 GCF_000455745.1 Alligator sinensis | reverse complement strand
AAAGCTGCACGTGGCAGGTTTTTGTATCTGTTACTTCACCTGGCATTTTTTGGCTTTCCATGGCCCTGCCTTTATAAAGGGCGGGGGAGCTGCATGCAAACCATAGTAAAACCAACCCTGGCAACAGTTCATTGCAGGCTATAAGGACAGATTTGAGCATCGTGATCCTGATTCTCTGCACATTTCCAATTGGGTAAATCTGGAGTGATTCCACTGAAGTCAGTAGAGTTATGCCACTTCAAAACCAGGGTAAGGAAAAGGCTCATCTTTTCCAGCTGCTGTTGAGAGCATGGAGCATATCTCTGTCTTGAACTCTGATCTCTGTGGCACCTAATTTGTTGCCTCCACAGCTCTGAACAGCAAAATCAATATATTTCTGTTATGGAACTATGTTCCTTTTCTATATACTAAACCATATTTTCTTTGTCTTCTTAACTTTCCAACCCAAATCTAGAGCTGCAGAGTATATTTAAAACACACAAAGTACATTTGTCTCTATACTGTCTTAATCTTTAATGGCCTTGAATATACGAAGTTTTACATCTCACAGTCTAATGTAAGGAGCACAGTGTGAAATAATCAACTATGAAAGAACCATTATCCAGGAAGGTTAAAAAAAGAAAAGTTTTAACAGTGAGTGTTGCATCTAATTGGCAACTGAATTGAAAAATGAGTTGGGAGGGGAGAACAGCCTGCAGAAAACATTGTGGCATGGAAAATACCATCCTGAATAGGCACAGTAAGCTCTTAGGAAGGGCACAGTATTAAGATTGCTTTATAAACCGTGACAATTTATTCAAAGTGACGTTGGCATATATCTGATCTCCTTAAATATTTAAGCTCTAGTTTGCCTTCCTACACAGGCATAATTGATTTTTACTCATCTTTTTCCCTTTGGGAAGGAGCAGAAATTTCAGACTGGCTTTGTTTACCTTCTGTGCTCCCCAGAATTGTCCCTGATCTCATGTTTAATGATCTTTAAACACAGATCAAGTTGCAACTATCATAAAATGTTCTGATTGCCTAATTTTATATGTTATGTGCTAACAATGGGCTTGGTACTTGATAACTAGCTAAGACACAGCACTTCTTCTAAAGTTCAGATAAGTTTACATAGGAAGCTCTGGAGACGTGTGTAAGGTATGGAAATGATTTGTAAGGAGCAAGGGGCTTTGTGGCCTTTCACTTTAGAAATAAAGATGTTGCAGAATGGTTAGCATAAATCACTACTCAGATGTTGTGTTCTGAAACCACAGGATTTGTAGATTTGAGCACCAGCCAGGGACAGAAATTACACATACACTAGGTAAGTGATCAGAAACTAGTTCAAATCCGTAACACAACAGGGCTAGGGACAGACATTAAAAAGCCTGAGCCTGGGTTGATTCAGTCTTTGCAAGTTAGTCTAACCTGGCTAGGCTGAACCAGTTTGTAAGTATACAGACATCCCCTCTGGACTGAAGAAATGCAGGCACATGCCTGCAGTGGCTCAGGCTAGAAGCCAGGGGGTGCTAGAGCAGCCCTCC
>NW_005844041.1:10550-16558 GCF_000455745.1 Alligator sinensis | reverse complement strand
CTCCTCAGCTCACCTTCCCTCCAGCCTTTGGCCCACTGCCGAAGGGAAGGGAGGGCTGCTTTCGCACCCCCCGGCTTCTGGGCTGAGCCACTGCAAGCATATTCCTGCATTTCCAGAATCAAAAGTGAATGTCTGCTCGCTTGCTGATCAGTTCAATCTACACAGCTTAGACTAACCTGTGAAGATTGAATCGATTCAGCCTTGGGCTTTTTGACTGTCTGTACTTATCCCCAGTAGTTCAGAATGTTATTCCCAGAAAATCCAGAGTTCGGGGGGGAAAGTTTTAAAATCACAAGGCCAACGAAAAGGATTGGTTGCTTATCTGCCCTTTGTGTCTTCTCAAACCCCAGCTCCTTGGTTATTTGAATTAGCAGACTAAAACTGATCCTAACTTTGCTCCCTACTCAAATCAAATCCGCAGCATCAGATCACTCTGTTAGCTATTTTCTTTTAAACATGGACTTCCCAGTCAAGTCCCAGTATTTTCTTGCCCCTCTTGAGTTCTTGCATCTGGACAAAAAGGCACTAAAATGTTAGGAGAAACTTGGCCCACTGGATTTATTGTTCAAGCAAACCTCAGGAGACCTTGCAAGTTACCCTTGAAATGTCCAGGCTTAAACAGATTCCGACATGTTCTGTGTGATTCTCACCTGAACTGCATATTGAAGTTTTCCTTCTATTAATTTTACACTTCATTTTCCAAAGGGGAAGAGGTTTTGTGTTATGCGAGACTTCCAGCTAGCCATCATTTGCTTGATCCTTCATGTATTTTCTCATTTCTTTACAAATGATTTCACATGATAAAATCAGTCTAGATTGTTAAGCGATTGAGAAAGGTGGCAAACTCTTATGGTATTACTGACAGATCTAGGGCAGGGAAACTAAAGATAGCAGCCACTAGTTATCTTCAAAGTCAAACGTCTTTGACCAAACCATTAATTAGAAATTGGAACATAGACGCTCAGATCCAGTTGGAAATTAAAATAGTAGAGCTATGCTTTCTTTATGTGATCTTGAAGATATTTCAAGTATATAATGCTAAAAACAGAGTTATAATGTTTTCTTTATGTAAAAAAAAAAAAAAAAGGTTTAAGAAACACCAAGCTGATAGGATTTGGGAACTTTTTGCCCTCTTGGATTTGTCGAGATTTATTTAAAACGTGAATTCTTGGTGGGGATTGAGATAGAAGTAGTTATTCGTCACCTTGTGCCTTTAGGAAACAGAAATGATGTTGATGCTGAGAAATGAATTGCACTAGCGAAAAGCAGGCGATAATGATGTGTTGACACACTTTGTCAATCTGTGCAATAATTGCAGTCCAGTTCAGGCAAAGGAATCAGCTGGCTGTCTTTGAATATTTTTTACTGCCTGCGGGCAGTTTGGAGCTCTTTTTGCAGCTGTCCCTAGAATTTCAGTGCGTTAATTAGGTCAGGGCTGTCCAACCCTGAAGGGGCCAGGGGCAGCAGGCCCCTCAAGCCGCACTAGAGGGGGCGATGGGCTGGAAAGAAGGCCAGGAGTTTTGAGTCCTATTGTGTCCAAGATTTTTTTAATGGCTTTATTTCTTTCCCCTCCTCTTAACCTCCACACCACGTTTTTAGTTGACACTTGTTGTTTCCGTGAATGTGGGCTGAGTGAGCCCAATGTTGGTGCTACTTTGCAGAAGGAACATTGAGCCAGGAGCTCCTTTCTCCCTGTTAGACGGTGTCTATCAGTTCCATACTATATAGGGACCTGAATCTGAGCTAACTACACCTGTATATATTAGATAGTAGGTCCAGTGATGTCAGTGGAGAGACACCAGTAGAAAACGGTGTAACAGGAACTACAGTTCACAGTTCTATAGTTGTTCTTTCCTAGATTGTATATACAACAGGCATAATCCTTGACAGAATGGTCTCCATATTAACACTCGTGTGTGTGTGTGTGTACGCTCATGTGCACACACCCTTATACCAAAGTAAGTGCGCTTTAATCTGAATCGTCTTAATCTATACTGAAAATGGACTAGGTGAAACCCGAAAAAGTACTTTTATTCTGGAGTAGTTAATTGGGAACTGCTGTTCTGCTTTAAATTTACACCCTACCCTAATTCAGATAGTCTTCTCTGTGTAAACCAACCCTTATATATCAGTAGCACATCAGTAAATAAGGTGGAGGACATTTTATGGGTTTATATGAGTTTATGGGTAGCCATAATAAACTCGGGGAAAAACTTCTGCTGCTGCAGAGATGTGTTTTATGCCACAAAGATTTTGATTGAAATTTCCCTGCATCAGTTGACAAGTTAAGGTCTCGGGTATATTGACCTGCCAGCAAAACAAAATGGCTGGATTTAAATAAGGGGCCTGATGTGTCCTTATAGCATACTTCTATTATACAACACTGCAGAGAAATCTGGTCTCATCTAAAGACGATGATAGTGCTGTGCCCAGTCACCAAAGGAGTTCTATCTTGCCTGACCGTAGGTTATAACACAGTAGAATTAAGATGTTCTTGAGAGCTTCAAAGGTCACTTTCAAATTGAAATCTGCCAAAAGCTTGACTATAGCTGACTGATATACAGACATGGGATATTTGACAACACTAGTGCAGGTTACTTGTGGTGTGAAGCAGAAGAATGAGGACTGTCAGTGGATTATATTCTTATTCTTGGACCAGCATGGGAAATATTTATATTAGCTGGGTATCTATAACATGGGTTTCTTTGGTTTTTACTGCTATTTGTATGGGCTGGTCTTGTGGTCCTAGCATCATACTGTTCTGGTGTGTATTATAGCTGTGGAGCAGGGATTCTCAGCCAAAGCGTCCTGGTCCTGTTTGCAGAGATGTACCCCTGATCAGATTCCCCAGGTGTGCCTCTCTGCAAACAGGGAAACCCCAGAATCCAACTCGGGGCACACCTTTGCAAATGGGAGACCCTGGGAAGAACCCTAGAAGTGGGGCTGGAAGAGACCTCCAGACGTCATCTAGTCCAACCCGCTGCCTGAGGTGGGATCATCCCTGTCCAAGCCATCCCACACACATCCATAATTTAACCTCTTTGTAAAACTACCCTCAACCCTGACACAAATAGCACCTTAACCTGCTACAGGGAATGCTGGGGGGCCACGGCAGCTGATGTCCTGTTTCTATAAAAAGTTGTTATTATATACAAGAGGTCCAAGGAAGAGGACCATGTCCCTCACTGAAAAGGAAGGTGTTTGCAGTCAATGATGATCTGACCATGGAATAAAATTTGTTCCTGACCCCAAATATGGCGCTTGGTCTGACCCTGAGTGGAGGAGCAAGACCCTCTAGCCAAGAACCTCTGGCTTTACATCGCAGTGGGAGCATTGGCACAGATCAGTCAAAATTCCCAGTCTTGGTTGCAGCCAACACCCAATGCCTCTGAGGAGGCCTAAAGACACTCTGCGCTTCTGGGGCGTCAGGGGTCTGATCCTATACACCCTGGACATGGAAGTTCCCAGAGAGCGCAGGATTGGGCCCCTGAAGCGCAATCAGGAGCACCTGCCAGGGTGGCTGGAAAGCGCACTCCCCCCTTCAAAGAGACAGCCATTCAATGCAAAACAAATCCAAACCACCCATGACTTACGGTGTTGTGTGCCACCTTAGATTGACTTCCCTTGCGTGCTTGATATGGTCTTTACTTACATATGTTTCTGAAGTACTATTGCATTCTCTAGCTTCGTAAGTCAATGTATAACAAAAGCCCAAATCTTTAAACAAGACATAAATGAGCATATCAGGTTTTAAGGAAACCACTCTATTCACCCCCAACAAATTGGGGAAGGGGCAGGCTGTCCAGTAAAGCTAAACAGCAGTCAAACACAGACTTCTCAGATGATTTCACAGCGCCAGTGTTTTCACTAATGAAATAACAGTTCATAGATGAGGAAGAAGAGCCTTTTCTGAATATTGGCTATCTAGAGCATAAATAATAGGTTTTCACGCAGGAAGCCTACACACACACAGACTCCAGGGCTGTCAGAAGGGCTTTCCTTAAAACTGCACTCATTTGAACTCTCATTGGACTTAACTCTATGAGGACCATGCAGAGGCAATGTTTAGGCAGTATCACTGTAAACTCTGATCGCTTTGCATAAAGGCACTTTCTCTTGGTATAGGTTGTGTATCCAAAAGGAGAGGATGTAAGGGAATACATGGAAAACAATAGTCAGAGAAGGCTGTCCTGCTGTCATTTAGCAACAGCACAAGAGATGCAGATCTGTAAAAATATGCAGTGCCTAATTTTCACTGAAGTCAGTGGGACTGAGTTAAGAAGTACCTTTGAGAATCTAGTTCACGGTGTTTTTCCTCCCAACGTTGTTTGCAGTGGTTTCAGTTGTTTAATTTATGTCCAAAGGCTGTCCTTAGATGCATTGTATTTGAAGACGGAATTTGGCATGCAGGGAGTTGCTGGGGGATAAGCGGATGTTATAAATTAATGTCAAATTCTATCATTTTCAGCACTTTAAATATGTCTTCTGCCCCATTAGGCAATTATCAGCTATCCTAAATGGAAAGTCCTAGAATTATCACTGCCTTAGAAAATAAGGAAAGTCCAGAGAGGAGCTATGCAAACACAGTGAAAATGAGAATTGAGTTAGTTGGCTACAGAGTTAACTTGGGGTGAGCATGCATGCTTGTTAGTTTATGTATGTATATACAGAATACCAGATCCAGAGCCCTCAAGCCCTAGCACCTAATGTGAGTGAATAAGAATCAGGTCAGGAGAGAAGACTATTCATTAGCAATTCTCTTGACAGTACAGACCGTGAGAGGAGGGCCTCGAGGGGTTTGTACGTCACCCAGATCCATAACAGAAACTGCAGCCTCAAAGACTCCCAAAGCAATTTGGCATATTCAGTGTAGCCTTTTGTACATTTGGGTGTGGAGTATGATAAATGGCAGGCTGTGCCAACAACCCACAAAGCTTTTAAACATGTGGGATTGTATTTCTGATCTTTAAAAGATGAACTACAAGAGCAGATCCTGGTACCTCTGATCGACTGGTCATCTAGAACCAACCTTTCTAAGGGTCAAGTTGTGAGTGCCTCCTAAGAGGTTGCTATGTCAGCATTACAGGAAAGCCTCTTGCACAGTGAGGGAGAGCCATAAAGGTAACATCTGTATTTCATATCAAATTAATGGAGAGAGAATTTCTGGTAACTAATGACATGTAAGGACTGAATATCCTCCCAGCAAAGCCTAAGCATGGAGGGGAACCCTCCTGTGTTTGCATTTCCTCTCCTCTTCGTTGAAGGGCCCACTCCCCTGTGCCTCATCCCCCTTGTTATTATGTCTCTGGCTTGGCCATGTCCTCTTCTGCAAGGATTCATGGGGTGAGGGAATGAGCAGACTGTGTTTGGCAAAGCAAAGAGGGTACAAATTGTCCCTCTCTACTTTTGGGGAATTTCATTTATAAGGATAATGCAGGCTGCAGCTAATTATGTTTCTACAAACTCCACCTGAGAAGCAGAGGTGGGAACCAGAGCCCACACCGGGGCATCAGTCTCCTCTAAATCTGACAGCTTTTGAATGGGCACTGTGGCATTTCCCGTGGTGGGAGCACACTGGTAGGTGATAAGATGGGACAAAAAGATCCCTGCAGAGATTTTCTTCCTGCTAACCAACTCCCAAAGACTTTCCAGGGCTGGGGAGAGTATTAATCCTAGCCAAACTACTGCAGCGAGTATTGTTCCATCTCATTATCTCCGCAGTTTCTTTCCAGTCCTGACCTCCATAATTAATATAAAAATGCACGAAAGGGAAAGGAAGTCCCACAACATGTGAACATTTGACCAGCTCGTGGGTTGTGAAGGTCACTCTTTCAATTGTGGAAATTAATTCTAGCATAGTAGAGCACACCATTAGGTACTGATTTTTATCTAAGAACCATGTTAATTGCCTGACGCTTTTTTTCTTGATAAGTTAATAGAGGATCCTGTTATCTAAAAAGCCCAGGGTCTATAGTTGTATGCATAATAGAGCTGGCTTTCAGTCCACA
>NW_005844041.1:7142-10033 GCF_000455745.1 Alligator sinensis | reverse complement strand
CCGGGTGCGGGGGGGGGGGGGGGGGGGGGGGAGAAGCCGCAGGGCAGACTTCAGGCAGAAGCAGCAAGAAAGGCCCGGCAGTGGCAAGGGGGAGGCAGCCATACCTACTGCCAGGTCCCACATTTTTCCCACACCCAGCAGCAGCTTCTGCCTGGCCACCACTGCTGCTCATTGTGGGCAGGTCCAGGGTGAGTGCTGCAGGGACCAGGACCCTCTGCATGGGACAGACTGGGTCTGGGGCAGTGTGCTTAGCTTAGGGCTTGGGTCCTGCCAGGCAGAACTAAAGGACATGCCGCAGGCCAGACAGAGTCCCTCTGTGGGCTGAATCTGCCGTATTTTTCCCACCCCTGCTCTCGAATGCCTTTGTAGTTTGTTCCATTTATTGTACAGTAATGGTGGGAACACAGGGAGTTTGTGTGCACTAGCTAGTATAGTGCAAACCCACACCTCAGCTTATATTGCAGTAGCTTCCCTATGTAAAGCAGCCCTTCAATGAAGGGGATGAAAGTTTGTCACAAAAAATATTGAATGCAGGGTAGTATTTACCATCCTGGTCCTAGTGCAGTAGCCAGGGCCCCTGACAGACGTTCAGTTAAAGGTGCAATGGGACGTGATCCACGATCCCAACAAATACGCCTAGTGCCCTGACACATATGATTGGGATCTGATCCCCAATCCCACAATTATGCCCTATTGCTGGTGCCAAGGGGAGCCCGAAATTTGAGCCTTGAAGGGCTGTTGTGCACCCCTGTGGCTGGGCTCACCAGTCAGGGTCTGTATGCTCCCAGCTGCAGGAGCACACATGAGCCCTTTGAGACTCTCAGGGCACTTCCAGGCCTGGGAATGCCACACATTTCATGTATGGCCCGATGGGAACCAGCCACAATGTTATTGCACAAAATATGCATAATGATGTTATGGCTTTTTCCCTGTTCTATCGCACCATTCATTGCATGAATGTGTAGCTGCTACTTAAGACACAATTAAATGATTAATCATGCCTTAAGTGTAACATCTGCCAGGAGCCCAAGAAGCAGGGATGATAGGAAACCTTGTACCTTCGAGCTCCCTGCCTGCCAGAAATTCATAGCCGGTTTAAGCTATCCCTGCTGTTTTGATGCTACACAGACCGTATCCCACTGCAAGCCAAGTCGGGCATTTTCTTTGTGTTACGAACTGCTATGTTTTCCAGTGAATCTCAGTGAAGGATATGATCAAATGTATGAGACAAAATGGACTATCCAAATCTCTCCCGAGTCTGTAAGCCACAAGGTACTGTCAGTTCCAGAACCACTTACTGCTCTCAATTAACTACCGATAGATAGATGTAAACTGGGACTCATTGACTTTAATGAAGTTAAAACAGTGCGCACCAGCTGAAGAGCTGCCCTTGGATGTATTTTTGACATCCTGCCATATCATTTCCCTACCCTGGTTCTGAGAAATGCTGCTCTCAGCTTCCCATTTACCTTTTATTTCCAGCATCGGGAGATAAAACTAAGGGTGAAATCTTGGTCATACTCCTCTGGCAGTAGGAGTCTTGCCAGAGATATCAGTGAAATGAGAAGGGGCTCGAATCATCAAGCCCTTTGCTGACAACACTTACCTTTATTTATTTGCTTACCGTACACCTTTCCCCCAAATATTGGCCATTGAAAGTGGGGGTGCACATCCTAAATAAGGAAACTGATCTGAACAGTTTGGTTAAAAAGGAATTATTTTCTCCTTCACTCTGCCTTCCCAAAGGAGGTGGATGTCTTTTTGGGGTGACGGCGAGTGGGGTGTATGCGATTTGCAAAAATACGGCATTTATTTTCCATATGTTACCTAATCACCACAGCATACGTTATTATAGTAATCTAAATGCTATGTTACACGAGCAAGGTTGCTACAGTTAAAATCACCTGGCACTAGCATTATTGCCATGTATTGCTAGTATATGATGTTCACTAATTTACTGTAATTATGGAAATCAAAAAAACTACTTAGAATCGAAACAAATGCAGAGAGTTTAGGTACAACTCTGTTGTTAAGACCTTTTTTTTAAATGGCAATATTTAAAGTGAATGGCAGGTATGTCCAGTTCTAGTTTCATTTCCACCAGTGTAAAGTCAGAGACACTCCAATGGGGTAAGTATAATTACCTCAGATAAATATCGCTGTAAGGGAAGTCGGAATCTAGCACTGAGTGGTGTTTTCTAGACATCTCGCTTGCATTTTTAATATCCATAGCACACATTAGGATGCAGATCCGTTTAATGAAAAGAGAGGCTCTAATCTCTTGGATAAGTTAAAGAAGTTAAAAAATATATAATCAGAGTGCGGAGTGAAGAGTGCATTTCTTACCTTGTTAAACCACAAAACTCTGCTCTTTCACAGAGAATTAAGAATAAGAGATGGTGAAATGGTAAAAGAAATGGATAAAAGAGCACAGTGCACACTGAAGCACTGATCAAAAAGGCAATATTGTAGGAAGAAGGTAAAACGGATGCAAACAGTGCTGATGCCCCAGACAGTGCAAAGCACTGCAGAGTAACTGTATAGGTTGGTCGTCCTGCTGTGTTTTGGGGGGAAGCTTTAATAGATTTGACAAACCTTCCTGAGTGGATCACATTTGTAAAGTCTGTTTATTAAGGATTTCCCCCAGGGCCAGGAGCTAACCTTTTACCATCTATTTTCTATGCAGTATTTCAGTATAGGTTTTGTTGGAGTGTTGTCCCCAAAGGACAGTGAGTTCGTGCCCGGTGTGCTTGTGCCAATAAACACACAGGGGTGAAGGATCCAACTTAACCTTTATTTCCTGCGCAGAAAATGGTGCTTGGCAATCGTTCGCAAAGCAAGCACACCCACCCCAGTGGGCGTCTGCCTTATATAGCTACGTAACAGGTTAA
>NW_005844041.1:656-7001 GCF_000455745.1 Alligator sinensis | reverse complement strand
TTTTTTTTTCTTTAACATGTTATTGATGGTGGATTTTTCTTACTTTGGCATAACTGCTCAATCAAAAGCAACCATAGGTGCTGATCCCATGAACTGCCTTTTATAGACAGAATCCCACATCTGAAGCCAGACAGGTCAAGTTTGGAGGCTATGCACACATATTTGCACTTTTTACTTACAAGAATCTCATTGTTATTAACTTTCAAAATTCATATTCCTTCAGTCAGGAAGAAATTCCATTTTCCTGTCAAATTATTGCAAAAGTGTTTCATTCCATCTTCGAAAAACATGGTGCAAACCAAGACTGAATTCACAACGTAGCAAATAGCAACTGTAATGAAAAACATAGTGAATATAACAGGCTCTTGCACTCTGACAAGTGTACATGTTTTACACAGATATTGTAATTGTATTATTTTGAACTGAAATCTTTCTCTTTGGACGCAATATCTGCAGTATCAAATATCTGTATTGAGTTGTGAGTTAGAATCTACTTGATTTTGAATTGTTTCTAGCTTGCTTGACTTTCTTTTAACCAAATTATTACTGTCCGAGTCTCACTAGTGAGCTAGCAACTAATCACAAAGGGGCTTAGCGCACACTTGGGCATTCAGGGATAGATGCGTGCCCTGGGTGTGGATGTGCTTTGCTGCAGAGCTCTGTAGAATCAGCTGCTGGATACATAGGCATCAGCCCAGGAGCAGATTTTACAAAATGCATAGGGCTGACTGTTAATCTCTCAAGACAGGATGCCTTAGTCCTTAGACACAGTTACTGTAGAATGTATTTGTAAAGAGAATTTAAATAGCAGTTTATCAGAACCAATAAACACAGGGCATCATGGACATTTATAGACGTGCTCCAGGAGTTGGGAGGGGGGAGCGTGCTCTGATTAGATCAGCTTCAAGAGCCTCTCTAATTAAAGCACCCAGAGCATCACATGTATCAGGGACCCCGTACTGAAAAATGGCAGCGGGGACGCTTTAACTAAATCTCGTTGAACAAGCTTTAGTTAAAGGGCCCCTGCTGCCATTTTTCAGTGTGGGGATACTGATACACATCATGCTGGAGTCTACTGGAGTACAGTTATTACCACGCTCCAGCAGACTCAATTAATCAAATCTGCTCCAACATGCAGTAATTACAGCATGTCGGAGCAGCCTCGCTGCACGTGTATAGGTGCCTATTAGGCCTCTGACTGTTACTTATACAAGTAGATTCATTCCATGTGAGATGATGTCAACAGCACTATTCATGGATGCCAGGGTGCCCAATCAGGGACCCTTTCTTTACATGATTCTCATACCCGCTTGTTCAATATCAGAACCTACATTTCCTAGTTTGTAAACATAAGTCTTTCCAAAATGGATGCCATGGTTAATGAATGTATTCTTAATATAGTTATAAATTTATCCAAAGAGCCAATTTATTATAAAAAGAAAAGATAAATAATTTCAGGCACTCTTTCTACACTAATTCCTTCTAAATAAAGCCACATCTACTGATGGCATTGATTTGAGTGCTTCTGTTATAAAGCTATTCTCAGGGGCTAATATCTTGGCCATCAAGTATATAGACATACTAATGTGGAACCTTAATGTTTAAATGCACAGTCATTAGTTAGCTAAAGTTCATGCAGTGCTTTCAAAATGTAAAGCATTATATAAGTGCAAAATATTATTATATATGATAAACTGGACGTGCACCTCAGTCCAGAAGTGATCCAGTGTAGATCATACTGTAGGTAAAAGGAAAAAAAATAAATAAGGTAGTTAACAGCAGTATTTAAAAATAATTATTTTTTTCATTTGAAATCTGTAGAACTGAAAGGTGCCTGGGAAATGGTTCTGGAATAGCTAGTCTTCTACCTCTATGATGATGATTCAGAATTGGGTAGGTAGGTAACAATGAAGAGTGAAGCTTGTTACCGACCGGTGGCAGTTTTGCAACCAATGTGAATTGAGGTTGCAGTCACAGTCTAGTTGGACCAGGGTTCATGTTGCAGAACCATCTCCAGAACTGGCAGCAGAGAAGCCAAAGACAGGTTGAGTGTGGAGGCTAATCAGTATTCTTGTCCCTTGTAGTGGTCTTCCAGGGACCAGGGGCTGGACAGCGTTAGGGAAGCCATCCCTGCTGCTGTCAATATGCTTCAGCTAGAGGATTGTGGTTTCCAAAGCTGTCAACCCAGCACACGTCATGATTATTAGTTTTGCCTCTGACCATATAGTGAGTGTTATACACATTAAATATGCTTATGTCAAAAAGTTTGAATGACCAAATTGTCCCAACCAAAGGCCAGGCTCAGAATGTGCGTGCAGCTGCATGCCCAAATGGCTGCTTGAATACCCAAATTGAAGTTCTCCTCAGCGTTGGGTTGCCCATGGGTGGACTGCTGTGCCAAGCCAGAACCACGTTAAAAGCAGTGGGGCTCAGCTTATGTGCAGTGATCTTCCTATCCACTAGCAGTTGCAGAATTGGAACTATTGTAATTGCATGGGGTAAGCAGGCATCTAGTTTTTCATAAGTCCTGATTTCTGGGCTACTGATCCTTGGGCTTTCTGTGCTCTGTTTTTGCCAAACAAAAGCTGCAAGTTTAAAAATATAAGTAAAGGTAATTGCTGACCAGCAGTAAATCAGAAAATAAAATTTACTTCTATTTTTTAAAATAAGAAAGCTAAAATACTGTGAAGAAAGGATATCTTTCATTATATGCCCAGTAGGTGTGCAAAGCTTACTATCAAAATGCTCTTGCTATAGCACAAATCAGTGATCCATGCTGTCCTATATACTGTATCATAGCAGCCTCTGTATTACATTTCTGAATGTCTTGGTGCCAATAGTTACAAGGCAGGTTCTCCTGACATTAGCAACTAATTCAGAAGTTTTTAGCACAAAGCAGTGGGAGCTTGGAACAGCCCCTGCCAAGAGATTGAAGAAGCAAATGTGATTAAACTGTTCTTTTTGATATTATACCAGAAAAATGTGACAGTGAGTTGACAAACTGTAAAACTGTTTAGATCCGTACCAAGAATAAAAGCTGAGCTTGTGTGAAAGAGAGCATAGCATTATATTACTATTTAATCTTCCCTTCTATCCCCACTCTACTAGTGCAGATTTTTCTGTATGTGGTAAAAGATTGAGTCAGATTTTCAGATCTCTTAGACAAATGCAACTCTGTGGAAGTGAATGGTATTTCACTCATGACAATACGAACCTGCCCCAAAGAGGTTAACATTTCTTAAAGGATTTAAGGGAGGAATTCCAAGTAATAATGGGAGTTGGGTGCTGCATGGAGAAAAATGTAAGAGCAGGAAGCTAATCAAGACAAAAGAGAAAAATGGAATGACTGAAGGGAAGAGATTGAAGATGTCAAGAGCAGTAATTGAAGACGATGGAAGTGACTGAGCAGGGAAGAGTTGTTGAAGGAAGTGAATAGAAGTAGCTGGAGAGAGGAGATAAACGTCCAGAACAGTGCCTGAAACAGGAGCAATGGAGATGGTTGATGTAGGTCAAGCTGGGAAAGTAGAGCGACAGAAGAGATCGAAAGGTATCTGTAGATAGACTTTATTGCAGGGAAATTCTGAGTAACTGCTGAAGCTGAGAGCACATAAGGTTCAGAAGCTGAAGAGAAAAAAAAGTCAGAGACCCAAAGTCATTTTTGATGATGATTTAACTTTGCAGAATATATCTCTGGTTTTTCAAATTGAGTTTGCAAGAAGCTGTGATTTTTCTTGTACTTCATTAGAAGTTTGTTTTAATTTGTTACTTGTGTTCTTAAAAGAAAGGCGAGCTGTTACATTGTGGGGTTTTTTTTTCTTTTGTGAAATCATTTTGTTCCAAAAATATATGGCCAACACAGTAAACAAGGCTCCACATGAAGATGATTGCACTTATACAAGCAGTTTTCCTACAACAAATGGAGCTCCAGATAATTATACTTGTATGAAGTTTGAGCTAACATTCCATCAAAGTTGTGTTGCGTGGTGTCTGCAGTCCACCTAGAAATGATAAACTGTATTCTTCAGTATGCACCCTGATGTCTAACTTCAAAAACTAGGAACAATGCAAACTGACTATGTACTGTACATCATGTGGGGAGGAGGGGCAGGTTTCTTCCTTTTATTGATCCCTTACATTCAAAATGTACATTTGCAACAGTAAATAATAAAACAGTATTCTGAAATGAAGGACTGTTGTGACTGTGAAGTTCCTGGGAGAAACCAATGTGAAATCATTACAGAGTTGTTATTATACACTCTCTTATTAGGTACAAATATAGCTGAAGATACAGATATATCTATCTACAGAGAGAAAAACACATTTGAGTAGATTGTTTGGCTTACAATGGGAAAGGGCTTCCAGGCAATGTTGGGATAGCCAAGACAATACAGAACTTCAGTCATGATGCAAATTTGCACTGTGCTCTTTTGTTGCTGTTTTACCTCTAAACACAAATACCAGGAAAAAAATGGAAGTAGAGGTTGTCTCCAGAGGATGGTGCAGCCTGGAAACTTTGATACAGTACAAAAACAATTTTCTGCTTCGCCATATGAATGTGGCAATGTATCCTCCTTCATTGCAGCCCTTTCCTAGCTATCCAGAACACATTTCTCTGTTACAGTCTGTAAAATTAAATACGTACACATCATCTGCAAAGTAGGGATCTGACCGAAGCAAATGAGGGCTTCTGCTTTACCATGCTGGCTCATGAAGCTCATAAATGAGGGCCTGATGTTTCAGTCCTGTTGCGTTCATCCTGAACTACCCAGTGTAAGTGAAAATAAAATCAGACTGAATGTCAACAGAATTGTGTCTGGACAGCTGTATTAAATGGGAACAGTTTTATTTTGTGGGGGGGAGGTTCAGTGTTTTTTATTGTTTTCTTCTCACAAAATCAGGAATAAGAAGAGAGAGGGTGAATTATTCTTTAGCTTTGCCTTTGACTAACTGGCACTTTGATCGAATCATTAGAGACCTCTGCACAATTTACCTGTCTCTAAAATGGGTATAGTGATGCATACACACCTCACTGATAGGCATTTATCATTTTAGTTTGCTTTAGTACTACCACTTATCATTAAGCACTTCTCATTAATAAGACCCCATTTTCAGTTTTATAATTTTGTCAAGCTGTAATGGTTTGGGTTGCTGTCTGTCAGATATAGGATCCCCTGCTTCATCTGCAAAAGTTATAAGGTGTGGAGAGGTGACCAGGGTATTGCAAGGAGAAAGAGGATGGACATATGATTAAAGCAAATCAAAGCTGTCCTGGAGAATGAAATTATCTGCCTGCCTCCTCCATGGAGTTCCCGTGCGATGCTAGGTAAGTCACTGAAACCAAACATTTCACAGATGGTCACTAAAACCTAACGCTCCTCATATTCTGGGTGCCCAGTTCAGGACTTTGGGATGTCATTTGCAGAAGTGTTGAGAACTTATAGCTGCAATTGGTATCATTGCAGATGCATTGGACACAGAAAACATATCTGATAATACCAAGTACTCTGAAAGAAACAGGTCTTTGTGTCTCAGATTAGGTCTGTAAGATTAGTGTGCCTGCTTGACCTTAACTTTTGACCAGGACTTTTTCATATTTTTACGTAGTTTATTTATACACACTCATACATATGTGTCTTCACGCACACACACACAGAGCAACTCTGACAGGGCAAGTGTATATGGTGTTTCCCTGTCCTATGAACAGCTTGAAGCATTTGGGAACGTTCCTGTATTGATACTTGGCATTATTTTATCTCCAGGCATAAAAGTTTTAGTTGGCAATACGCTATTGCTTCCAGACTGACACTTAATTCTGTTCAGGTTTTTATACCAAGGCTATCCTTCCATTAGAAGACATGTCACATGAAGTATTAGGCAAGCTACTGATTAAAATTCATTGCTGTTTGGTGGCCGTAACTTCAGTAAAACAGACTGACTGGCTGATTTGTGGGAAGGGAGCATGCCCATGTTAATAAGTAAAGTAGGATGACCAACTTGTTAAACTGGAAAGGCAGACACGTCTGCCTCTCCCTCCTCCCCCACCCTGCCATGGCCAGAGCAGAGCCAAGTGGAACAGGGGTAGATGCAGGCTTCTCACTGTGGGTTCAGGGTTCCCTGCCCTCCAGGACCCCCACACCAGCCATGCGTCCCCTGCCTGCCTGGTAGCAGCAGAGGGCACAACTCCACACCACCACCGCCCCACGGCTGCCAGACAGGCAGAGTGTGCATGGCCAGCTCAGGGCTCCTGAGGGAAAGGCAGCAAGGCAGGGAGCCCTGAGCCCACAGTGGGCAGCTCAAATCCACCCCATGCACAAATCCAATGGGGGGCATGTGCCCCCCCCACCC
>NW_005844041.1:0-628 GCF_000455745.1 Alligator sinensis | reverse complement strand
CTTGCACACCCCGCCTATGGCTCCATCCCATTCCACACCCCAGTCGCAGGCCCCATGCACTGCCCTGGCTGGGCAGAGCACCCAGCCCCTGCCCCACTCCCTCCTTCAATGTGGGGGGCCTCAATCTGCCCCTCCCCACATCCCCCATGTCCCCTCCCCCACAGACTTATCTGCTGTGTTCCCGGCCATGTGCATGTATGTGGGTGCACATGTGCATGTGGTACCCCTTGCATCTCGCTCCTGGCAGCCCCTTGCAGGCTGGAATGCTTCCAGCCTACAAGGGGAAACCCACCATTTCCCAGTCCCTACACACTACTGCAAATCCGGGATAAATGCTGTCCCGGAGTCATGCAGCCTGGGACTGGGACTTGATGTTCCCATTCTGGTACTGTCCTGCCCAATTAGGGATGGGTGGCCACCCTAAAAGTACAGGCAGCCACAAGGGCGCATACAGGAAGCATACAACTGATCTGCCTCCTAAGCACAGTTCTGTGAGTATGCTGTGGCTGAGTTCTAACCAAGCTTTCCAGAATCAAAGTAAGCTTTACTGGGTACCAAAAGTGGCTTTTTGTGCTAAGGAAGGGGGTTGTTACTCAACTTATTTACAACTAGCTAAGCTTGTCCTTTC
>NW_005844040.1:16825-19322 GCF_000455745.1 Alligator sinensis | reverse complement strand
GTGTCACAGAGAGATTTCAGACGTCTAAATTCGGGATCTGAATTCCTCCCTGGGAGCCAGGGAGTCTAAGGGCCATTCTGCAGTGACACTGAGGATGTGTTACCTGCAGGTAAAATGCGATCGTCCCCAAGACGAAGCAGTGCCAACGTTGCATGGCAAGGGTAGGGACTTTCATGCCAGGAGCGAGGGGTATCTCCAGATGGTTTTAGGGAACACGTGTTCAGCCCTTGTCAGACCACTCCATGCAGGTAATATGAGCACAGGTTGCTGGTTGTCAATCCCAGCCCTGGGGAAGACTTGGAGTCTTCCCCCAGTCGTTCACTTCAGCTGTCAGAAAACAGCTGAGAGAAGAAATGAGCAAGAGGATGGGCATTTCACCCACTCTTCTTTGGCCAGCCCATGAATTGAAAAGCGCTACTTAACGTATTTACCACCATAAGCATAATTATTATGTAGGAGATGCATGGATTCAAGTTCCCCTTGCCATCTTAAACAGCCTCCTTGTGCAGGCCTTCTGATACAGTCCTTTATTATGTGACTGCAAGAGACTTCCCTCAAATTACCCATCTTGAGAAAAATCTTGGCAACGAATGGCAGGATGTCCCTAGCACTGAAAGCGTTAATTGAGGCTGGAGGCAAGAGGAAATAACAGGCACATCTGAGCATAGTTGGTCCCAGCTGGCTCAGGGCTTCACAGGGGAGGCAACATAAATATCCCCTGCTCGGAGTGGCTGATCCCCGTGCATATCCCAGGCAGTTAGTCCTCAATCCTGCTGCACCAGGACACAGGTGAGTTGTCTGGGTTCAGGGCAGCTCTTTGGCATTTCTTTTGCAATAGCAGGAGCTGTTGATTTTTTCCTTGGAGGAATACGCTGATCAGGAAAAGTCCTACAAACTCCTTTCACTCACACACACACACACACACACACACACACATGTATTGCATGCACTTCATGGAAACACAACCACAAACACTACACAAGCACAACATAAGAGGCAGAAGGGGAAGGGCATCTTCAAGCTGTTCAGGAGATCAGGGTTGGGTATTTGACCAGTCTAATGAATTTCAGTCAATTCACTGGCCAAATATTAGTCCAAATTTGTAAGAAAAAAAAAAGTAAATAAACTCCCCGAAAACCACAAAAAGAACACATTTTTAATTAATATATGTCAAAAAGCAATAAATTATATTTCTTGCAACAAAACTACAAAAAATATAGGGTTGGGGGTGTTTGTTTGTTTTGTGGTGGTGTAAATTTTCTACTATTTTTGAACAGTGAAAAATATGCGGTCAATTGACTGATCAATAGACAATATTTGACAGGCCAATTGGCTGTTTTCCCAGGCCTACAGTAGATAAATTGCTTAATGAATGTGTGCACAGAGATCCAGGCTGGAGGGCTATATGCCCTATGGCACAGAGCAAGGCGGACAGCTTGACTGTATGTTGCCAACTGTGTGCACTGTACTTTGTTCTAGGTGGGGTTTGTGCAGCTGATTGAAGCGTGCACTAGGGCTAAGTTTAAACCAGGCTGGCTTTGTTCCATGCTGATGGCTTCAGCCACGCAGAAGGCAGGGTAGATGTGCACCTGATAGACTAAGTAAAGCAGCAATATGGTCTCTGCTATAGAAAACACTATGCTGGTTAATTGGCTGACATTGCACTTCTAAATGACCAAGCCATGTTTGGTAAACCCTGTCAGGGACAGATATTACCCTTTTACCAGTATGAATTATCAGAAACCAGTCCATACCCATAAGAGAACAGAAGTTCAGCACACAAACTGGATTTAAATAAGACAGAAGCAGCCAAAAGGTGAATGTGTGCTCTGTCTAACCAGTAGAGACCACTCTTCTATCTGGTGGCAAATGCAGCTATCAAATGTAGGCATGATTTCTTAAAGCACATTAATGCATGTGTAGTAGGCCTGTGCGAATAGGGAACTATTCGATTCAGGTTCTGATTTGGCCTATTTGGATGCCAGTTATTTGATTTGAAGCTCTGAATCGGTTTTCAGCTTCAATTTGCCTGAATCGTCTCCAAAGCTTTGGAGACAATTCAGAGATTTGGCCATAGGGTATAATGGGGAATCAATGAAATCCCTGCGTTGTTTTTTGTCTGATTCTGATGACACTTGCAGAGCTGGTAGTGTCTGCTCTTAGCATGAAGTCTACCAAGTCTCAAGGAGATAGGTGTAGGGGTTTCTGGCAAACTGCACCTCAAATTCTTGAAAGCAAAACTCATGTCACGTGTGTGTATTAATTCACAGTGGGGTGAAAACTGCAGGAGTGGTATCCACTGGAGCACTTTCTGGGAAACTGCACCTCAAGCTGCTGACAAGCAAAACTCATGACATGGGTGACACTGTGTGTGTGTTAAGGCGCAGCGGGGTGAAAACTGCAAGCGTGCTAGCCCCTGCTGCAGCCTCGAAGCCTGCCAGCTGTCAAGGAGATAGGTGCAGGGGGAGTCTGGGCTCTGGGGCCCTGCACCTCTGGC
>NW_005844040.1:0-16099 GCF_000455745.1 Alligator sinensis | reverse complement strand
CAATGGTGGCGGGAGGTCATGCTGGCCACACCACTGTGAGCCTTACACACACATGGCTGCATGGGCCTGGCATTGACCAACTTCATGTTGCACTCGTGGTTTGTCTGATTTCAGGTTCTGTGGTTGGAAATAATGTTGAGCATAGCATTGCTGTTTGTGCCAATTAGCTATAGGAAGTGGTGAGCCTTAGCCACGCTAGCCCAAGGGGCCAGGCTAGGCCTTTGACCAACTTAGTCATGCAATCACAGTTCTCCTGATTTCAGGTGATGTTGTCATTTCTTTTTCCTTCTCTCCAAGGAGATGCATGATTTAATGCAACACTAACAAGGACGATTAGTCTATTCCTGAACCAGGACCTCATGCTGTAGATCACTGTTTGAATATGGGACAAAAAGAAGGTTTCCTGCTCCATAGACCTGGCAAAGTTAGGGTTCGGGGCTGGTGCCCATCGGTGTGGTCCCCAGGCATTATAGACAGGGGCTAATTCTATCCCCTACTTTCTGTCCAGGCCTCTTGATAGAAACCTCCCATATGCCAGCTGGTGACACTGACAATAGATCATTCCCAGTAATCAATAATCATAGCAATGAGGTAATAGAGATGATGCTGTGGACCGTAATAGAGTCATTCCAGATTTACACCAGAGCAATGAGAACAAATCCAACCCAATAACATTGGGGACTCATGTAAATAGCCATGTCAAAAATCTCTTAGAGTAGCAAGAGCTGGTCATGGTGTTAGAGCTGTGTCTGGGACAGACAGTTAAGACAACGGCTTTACAGATCTGTTTTAACCCAGGATTTTGGCTCAGTCTATTTTAGCATACGTCGGCCAGAAAAAGTTACTGTACATCTAAAGTTCCCCAAGCTGGGGAGATATCTGGATCCAAGAAGGTGCTTTAAGTTTATTTCTCATATCTAGAACAGCAACCAGTAACAACTACACAGTTATTTAAAAAGCAAAACAGATTGCTGCACTTCTGGCTGGACTCCAGGGAAATTGGTTTCCATGCCTGCCTCACTCAGATGTTCTTTGTCCATGCCTTCTCATCGGTTGAGTCGGGCGTTCTCATGGCCATGGCGCTGGACCGCTTCATTGCTAATGCTACCCACTCTGGCACTCCAGCACCCTCTCCATCCCAGTGACAATGGCAATAGGAAGCCTAGTGCTGACACGTGCCGTCCTCTTGGTGAGCCCCATTTCCATCCTTGCAAGCCGGCTTCCCTTCTGCGGGCACCGCCTCATCTCCCACTCCTACTGCGAGCACATGGCTGTGGTGAAGCTGGTGTGTGGAGATGCCAGAGCCAACGTTGTGTATGGCCTACTTGTGGCTTTTGTGGTGGTGGGCTTTGATGTGCTCATGATCTCTGTGTCCTATGCCATGATCCTGCGGACGGTCATGAGGCTCCCATCCACCGAAGCCCGTCTCAAAGCTGTCAGCACCTGCACTTCCCACACCTGTGTCATCCTGGCGTTGTATGTCCCAGCCCTCTTCACCTTCCTCACCCACCGCTTTGGCCACCACATCCCACACCACCTTCACATCATGGTGGCCAATCTCTACCTCCTGGTACCCCCAATGCTGAACCCTATTGTGTATGGGGTGAGAACCAAGCAGATCCGGGACAGGGTGATCCGTCTGTTCCACCCAAAAGGGGTTTGAACCAGGCTGGGGGGCGGGGGGGGCACTGACATATGGCATCTTAGTGTCACTGCTTACCAGGGTCATTGTTTCATGGAGCTCTTTAAAGCTGTCCTGCACTCCATAAGAACGAGCATTCACTGGGTCAGACCATTGCACATCTAGCTCAGTGACAGAGTTTGCATGCGGCAGTTAAGGCCAAATAGGGCATATCCGGAGTTTTCCACTCTGTGTCCCTGTCACATTGCAAAGGTTTAGGATATTTTTATTCAGATTCTGCTCTCCCATCTTCTATTCAGTACCAGGAATTGGTCTAATCTACTGGACTCCAAACCCCAGCCTCTTGATCTGGGCCGCCCAATTAACCTCCGCAACTTCCCATAGCGCTGTATTTGAAACATTGGTTTGAAGAATAGGCTCATTTTGCTAGTATTAAACCTGCTACCCTTTCACGTGTGTCCCGTACTTCTAGTATTTTGACGATTATTAAAATGCTTGTTCATGTGTGTGTTCATGTGTGCAGGTGGACTGTTTGTGAAGGCGTGCATTCATGTGTGTGCATCCCTTTTCAGTGCTAATATGTGTACCTTAGTTACTTTGCAGCACAATGATGTATGCATGTGTCCTAGCCACCTGCGGAGGGTTCAGCATTAAGAGTATGGTCGGGGGTAGAAAGGTAAGAAAGATTTATTGACTTAACAAAAACACAACTACGCGTAGTAACAAGACAAACAACGACAGACAAAGCAATTCACGTCGGCAACTTATCGGCAGTCCCCTCTGATGCCTGATACAGAGCAAGCCAATTCAGCTAATCAGGCGTTCCTGAATGACACTGTCCAAAGGGCTACCGGGAAGGACCCTGGCATGCAGTCCTTGGGCTCCTCGAGGTCCACGGGCCCACTGATCCAGGCAACAGCTAACTCATCCTTTTCACAGAGCTCTATCTTCCTTCTGAATGGTTTCCAGATATTCCAGCCATTTTAAAGCTTCTCAATGGTTTTGATAACGTACAACCACTCAGATTTCTTTTATTTCAACTGACCTTAGACTTACCAATTAGCCTTACTACTTCAAGGCTTTGCTAAATATACTAGGCCTTACTTTATACAAGGCCTCACAACATCTTAGATTTAAGTAGGTTTTTAGCAACATCTAGCTTAATATGTAAACAAATACAGAAAAACACTTTGTCTAATCTTCATAGGGCCTTCAGCAAGCACCTTTATCACACAGACATCATTTCAGCTGTCACAGCATGTAGTCATATTTCTCAATTCATTGAACAACCAAAGGAAGCCATGAGACCCCGCGGTGTGGACTGCCCATCAAGCAGGAACCACTGTATATCTAATGTCATGAATTGATTCTAGAGGTCCCAAGGATGCTGGATTCTCTCCAAATACAGAAAGGAGTCAGTGCCTGCCTGGAGAGCTTCCTGTCCAAGAAGGACCACCCAAAGAAAGGAAGAAGGACGTTTTGCTATCAGCACATTAAAGCCTTGGTCTGGCGTGACTAGGCCTCTTTTCCCAAGTCACTCATGGGGGTGTGGCAGAGGCAGGAATTGAATCCTGAAGTAGGGACTTCGGTTTCCTGAGTCCTGGGTGATTGTCTTAACCAGAAAATCAGCCTGCTGCTCCAACTGCTAGCTGTTCCCATCATCATCATCATCAGCAGCAGCAGCAGCAGCAGCAGCAGCATTTGCACTGTTGTTACAAGGATGATGAGTCTATTCCTGAACCAGGACCTCAGGCTGTAGATCACTGTTTGAATATGGAACAGAAAACAAGGTTTCCTGCTCCATAGACATGGCAAAGTTCGGGTTCGGGGCTGGTGCCCATCGGTGTGGTCCCCATGCATTTCAGACAGGGGCTACTTCTGTCCCCTACTTTCTGTCCAGGCCTCTTGATAGAAACCTCCCATATGCCAGCTGGTGACACTGACAATAGATCATTCTCAGTAAACAAAAATCATAGCAAGGAGGTAATAGGAATGATGCTGTGGACCGCAATAGAGTCATTCCAGATTTACACCAAAGCAATGAGAACAAATCCAAACCAATAACATTCGGAGACTCATGTAAATAGCCATGTCAAAAATCTCTTAGAGTAGCAAGAGCTGGTCATGGCGTTAGAGCTGTGTCTGGGACAGACAGTGAAGACACCGAATTACAGATCTGATTTAACCCAGGATTTTGGTTCAGTCTATTTTAGCATACATAGGCCAAAAAAAATTACTGTACATCTAAGGTTCCCCAAGCTGGGGAAATATCTGGATCCAAGAAGTTGCTTTAAGTTTATTTCTCATATCTAGAACAGCGACCAGTAACAACTACACAGTTATATGAAAAACAAAACAGATTGTTGGCTGGCGAAATCCATGGTCGGATTGGTTGGGATTTGGCTAAGGGGTCAAATCCAAAGAGCGGGTCGGGTCTGCATCGTCTTGGCAGTGGGGGGGCTGCAGGGCTTGGGTCCCGGCCCCAGGCTGTTCAACATCTTTAAAACTGTTTAGATAAGGACGTGGAAGGTGCACTGCCCAAGTCTGTGGATGATAGTAAATTATGGAGAAAAGAGGTCACACTAGGGGATAGGATACCGATCCAAGTGCACCTGAACAAGCTGGAAAGGTGGGAGGAGTGTAAATGGATGCAGTTCAATGAGGATAAATGCAGAATGCTTCATCTGGGGAGAACTAGCCAGCAACATGAAGGTCGGTTAGGAGGATATGGCCTGGCCAACAGGTTGACTGAAAACATTAGGCAATGTGTCGTGAGCAGGGCTAAGGAAGTGATATTTCCTCTGTACTCAATGCTGGTGAGAATACAGGTGGAGTCCTGTGTCCAGGTCTGGGTGCTGCACTTAAAAAAACCAAAACACAAAAACATAAAGATAATTGAAAGGGTCCAGAGAAGGCCCACAAGAATGATGAAGGGCCAAGAGGACAAACGTTATGAGGAGAGAGTCAGGGATGTGGGGCTGTTCAGCCTGGGCTAGAGGAGACTGAGGGGGGACTTGGTGGCCATCTCCAAGTGTGTCAGGGGTGAATATTAGGAGCTGGGAGATAAACTGTTAGCTAGGATGCCCCAGGGGAGGACAAGGAGCAGTGGACATAAACCATTAGAGGATGGTTTCAGGTTGGATGTAAGGAAGAACTTCTTCATGGTAAGGGTGACCAGAATCTGGACTAGACTGCCCAGGTAGGTGGTGCAGTGCCCAACCTTGGAAGTTTTCAAGAGGAGACTGGACAGTCACCTTTTGCTGGGATCATTTGATGTCAGCAGTATTCCTGCCCAGGGCAGAGGGTTGGACTCGATGATCTTTTCAGGTCCCCTCCAGCCCTTAGTGTAAAATGATTGTGTCACAGAGAGATATCAGACATCTAAATTCAGGATCTGAGTTCCTCCCTTGGAGCCAGGGAGTCTAAGGGCCATGCTGCAGTGACACTGAGGATGTGTTACCTGCAGGTAAAATGCGATCATCCCCAAGATGAAACAGTGGCAACGTTGCATGGCAAGGGTAGGGATTTTAATGACAGGAGCGAGGGGTATCTCCAGATGGTGTTAGGGAACACGTGTAAAGCCCTTGTCAGACCACTCCAGACTACTCCAAGGGGATAATATGAGCACAGGTTGCTGGTTGTCAGTCCCAGCCCTGGGGAAGCACTGGAGTCTTCCCTCAGTCGAGCACTTCAGCTGTCAGAAAACAGCTGAGAGCAGAAATTAGCAAGAGGATGGGCATTTCACCCACTCTTCTTTGGCCAGCCCATGAATTGAAAAGCGCTACTTAACGTATTTATCACCAAAAGCATAATTATTATGTAGGAGATGCATGAATTCAAGTTCCCCTTGCCATCTTAAACGGGCTCCTTATGCAGGCCTTCTGATACAGTCCTTTATTATGTGACTGCAAGAGACTTCCCTCAAATTACCCCTCTGGAGAAAAATCTAGTCAAGGAATGGCAGGATGCAAGTCCCTAGCACTGAAAGGGTTAATTGGGGCTGGAGGCAGGAGTAAATAACAGGCACATCTGAGTATAGTCGGTCCCAGCTGGCTCAGGGCTTCACAGGGAGGCAACATAAATATCCCCTGCTCGGAGTGACTGATCCCCCTGCATATCCCAGGCAGGGAGTCCTCACTCCTGCTGCACCAGGACACAGGTGAGTTGTCTGGGTTCAGGGCAGCTCTTTGGCGTTTCTTTTGCAATAGCAGGAGCTGTTGATTTTTTCCTTGGACGAAAACGCTGATCAGGAGCAGTCCTACAAGCTCCTTTCACACACACACACGTGTATTGCATACACTTCATGGAAACACAACCACAAACACTCTAGCACAACATAAGAGGGAGAAGGGGAAGGGCATTTTAAAGCTGTTCAGGATATCAGGGTTGGGTATTTGACCAGTCTAATAAATTTTAGTTAATTGACTGGTCATATATTAGTCAAAACTTATAAGAAATAAAAAAAAGCAAATAGACTCCCCTAAAAGCACAAAAAAACACATTTTTAATTAATATATATCAAAAAGCAGAAATTATATTTCTTGCAACAAAACTACAAAAATGTAGGGTTTGGGGGTTTTTTGTTTGTTTTGGTGGGGTGTAAATTTTGTACTATTTTTGAACAGTCAAAAATATGCGGTCAATTGACTGATCAATTGACAAAATTTGACCGGCCAATTGACTGTTTTGCCAGCCCTACAGTAGATAAATTGCTTAATGAATGTGTGCACAGAGATCCCGGCTGGAAGGCTATATGCCCTATGGCACAGAGCAAGGCAGACCAGCTACCTCCTTCCTCCAACACATACTCTCCTTGTCTACCTTGGCCCAATTTTGGTGATTGATTTGGGCCTAAAGAGAGGCATAACCAGGAGCTCCAGAGATTTCAAGGCACCAGCAGGAGGACCAGCACACGGCAGTCAAGACACCCCGCTTCAGTGGTAAGAGCCAAGCCCTAGGAGCTAGCTGAGTTTTCCCTGGGGCTTGAATGAAACACCGGTGAATGCAGAAAGAGGAGCAAGAACTGCTGTACACCTCCTGCTTCCTCTGTGATGCACCAATCCCCCCAGATCCATCTCAGCAATGCTACTGCCTAACTCTTTATCCCCTATTCCATCCATTTCCATTTGGCTTTTCTTCCCTCGTGGCACCACCTTACACTGGACTTTGTTACATGTCATTTTGCCATCTGAAATGTTAAGGCATGTTATTAGAGTATAATCCTGCCCTCCAAAAAGTTTGCAAATGCTTCTCTTCACAAGGAGATGCTTTTTATAAGGCTGTTGCTGCTAAACCATGAGCTTAGAACAAGGGTCCACACTATAATTAGACACATCAAGACCATCTGAAACCAAGCCTGCCACACACAGTTGCAAACAGCCCATCAAGTGATATCTGCCCTAGGCACCAATCAAACACATCTTTGTTGCAGATACCCCAATATTACAAATTTCAGCAAGGGAAGTTTAAGTTATATAGTAGGAAAACAAATTCTCACTAGAGGGTAGTAAAGCATTGGAACAGGCTTCCAGAGAGGTGGTGGTTTCTATACCCTTTGAGGTTTTTAAAACCAAGGGAAACAAAGCCCTGGCTAGGATGTTCTGGTTGCGGCTGGTTGGCTCCAAAGCTTTGGAGACAATTCAGAGATTTGGCCATAGGGTATAATGGGGAATCAATGAAATCCCTGCGTTGTTTTTTCAAAGATTATAACAATTTAAACAAAAAACCCCACATTTCTTTGGTAGTTTTCTTGGCAACTATATGGTCTTTCCTTGTTTTTGACACATTTCTTATTGGAACAATTCTGCTTTTTCTGTGTATTGTTTGGACCTGTTAACAAGTTTTCACAAGTTTTAATTGATAGTTCACCAGTCAGTTGACCAAATTTTATTTGACCGATCAAATACACAACCCTAGTTTGAAGAAGAGAGCTGATTCAGTGAAGTGCAATGCACCCATCAAGATGATGATGTCATAACAAACCTTGTACTTTACACCCATCAAGATGATGATGTCAGAACAAACCTTGTACTTTATGTGCAAACAACTATGGATCTTATACTGAGAGCTGTGGAAAAGACCGAGGGGTGTTCAGCATCACGCCTGATGCTTGTGCAGCTCACAGGCTTGTGTGTATGTTGTGTCTCCCCACACAAGTCTGACAGCTCTCAGCCTGTGGTCCCAGGTAGGATTTATGCTTTTTATCTTTGCAAATCACTGGTTGGACCCTGGAAGCCAGGGGTGGGTTCAATGGCACGGCACAGCACTCCCCTTTTTTCTGAAAACTGGAGCACCATGCACTGAAGATTTCCAAATCTGTATATAAAATCTAGGGACTGAAGATACAATTGCATATATAGTGGCTATTCAGCCTGGGAAATGACCTACCGCTTTGTCCAAACGCTTGGAAGGATTGGAGCCAAAAGTGAAAGGGGAGGAGCAGGGCGGGGGGGATCTGGACATTCATTTCCACATTTCTATTGTGTGCAGAACAGCTGCCACACACTCCAGGGCATCGGAGATTTTCCATTTCATTTCTGCTCGGTGTTGAAAAGTAGCATGCGCGCCAGCTTCACTGTGCCCGGGTGATGGCAATATAACTCCTCACACGATGGTCCAAGGAGCTGAGCTATGTCTCCGGCAGTGATATACTAGTGTACATGGGCTATGCAAAGCTAACAAAAGCAAAAGCTACTTTTCTGGGTGATTTGTCCAAAAATGACTTGTAACAGCATCATTACAAGCCACTCGGCTGTGTCTATCATCGTGCTCAGGTCTACGATTCCTGGAAACATATCCAAAGCTTCCCTGAGACCATGTAGGATTCCCTTTCACACTGACCAGCAACCAAGGTACTCTGTAAATGCTTGGATGGAAATCCTGGGAAAAATCAGGCTTCCAGGATGATTTTCCTGCACTCTTAATTTCCTGTCACTCTTAATTATCTCTGCTTCTGGTAGCAATTGTAATTGTGTCATCCTTCTTCATAGCACTCAGTGGTGTCATAGCATCATAGAAAAAAAGGTTGGAAGGGCACTCGGGAGGTCACATCTAGTCCAAACCCCTGCTCCAAGCTGGTCCAGCCCCAAGTACATCATCCCAACCATGGCTTTGTCTAGCCGGGTCTTCAAAACCTCCAAAGGTGGAAAGTCCACAACCTCAACGCATTGCTGTTCCAATGTTTTATGACCGTCCTAGTCAAGGAGTTTTTTCCTGACATCCAATCTCAACTTCCCTTGCTCCAGCTGGAGCCCATTGCTCCTTGTCCTGTCATTTGCCTCCGCTGTGAAGGGCCCAGCTCTATCCTTTTTGCAACCCCCTTGCAGGGAGTTGAAGGTTGCTATCAAATTCCGCCGCAGTCGTCTCCTCTCCAGACTAAGCCCAGTTCCCTCGGCCTCTCTTCACCAGTCAAGTCCCCAGACCCTGAACCATTTTTGTTGCCCTCCACTGGACTCTCTCCAATGTGTCCAAGGCCTTTCTGTAGTGGGGACCCAAAACTGGACACAAGAATCCAGATGTGGCCTCACCAATGCCAAATAGAGGGGAAGAATCACTTCCCTCCTACCAAGGCAGCCCAGGATGCCATTATCCTTATTCACAACAAGGGCACACTGCTGGCTCATATGCTTTGGGGTATGTTGGCAAAACAGGTAAGAAGTTTGGCCATGGCTCCAACACATATAGTTGAGCTTTGGCTCGGGACTTACACCAAAGACCAGGCTATAAACGAGTATCTAGTCATTTGAGAGAAGGAGTCAGTGGTGGTTGTAGGCAATGCTAGTCACATGACTGGGAGCCTTAGCCACACTAACCCAACGAGCTGCATGGCCCTGGTTTTGACCAACTTCATGGTGCACTCGTGGTTTGCCTGGTTTCCAGTTCTTACGCTGGTGGTAACGCTAGGCATAGCATTGTGTTTGTGCCATTGGCTACAGGAACTGGTGAGCCTTAGCCACACTAGCCCAAGGGTCCACATTGGCCAGGTTAGACCTCGGACCAACTTCATGATGCACTCATGGTTCTCAATATTTCAGGTTCTGTTCGCATTTCTATTTTGCCTTCTTTCCAAGGACAGGTAATATTGAATTCAGCATTCATGGGTGTAAGGGGGAGGAATGAGACGGAAGTAAGAAAATAGAAGTACCACTGACTTTGAAAGGCAGCAATATGACCTATAAAGAATAAATGTGAGTGGGCCAAGGGAAAGGGCCCTGTCCTTCAAATGACAATATCTACAACTCTACATTGCATTCCTAGGATGAGGTTTGCAAAAACCCCTCAGCCCTTGCCTGACTGCTAATGATAAAAACAATGGCAAAATCCCTATTACTCTACTTGGGATGAGTCAATTAATCTCTGAATACTTTGAAATACCCATATAGTTGGATTGCCTATGGGTCTTTCACACCTTTACTTCCTGTGACTTTTTGTAAGTCGCTGTCCTGAGAACGGGGCTGGATTTCAAACTGAGGAACCTGATCCTGTTTTGAGCGATTCATTTCTTTGCATGTGTCTGACTAATTGACTTGGTGCTTCCAGGTGAGGTGATGGTTGTTGCCAGGGAACGAGAGCCCTTTCAGCCCAGGCTGGAGATGAACAGCCTGTCATGTCAATGCTGAATGCCAGTACTCCCTTCCACCCTGCTGCCTTCCTCCTGGTTGGGATCCCAGGCCTGGAGGCCACCCAGTTCTGGATCGCCTTCCCTTTCTGCATCATGTATGTCATTGCCATGGTGGGAAATGTCATTGTCTCCTTCATTATAAAGACTGAGCCGAGCTTGCATGAGCCCATGTTCTTTTTCCTGGCCATGCTGGCCATCACTGACCTGGTCCTGACCACTTCCACTGTACCCAAAATGCTGGTCGTCTTCTGGCTGGGCTCCAGGGAGATTGGCTTCCATGCCTGCCTCACTCAGATGTTCTTTATTCACACCTTCTCATCGGTGGAGTCGGGTGTTCTCATGGCCATGGCACTGGACCGCTACATTGCTATCCGCTACCCTCTCTGGCACTACAGCATCCTCTCCATCCCCATGACCATGAAAATAGGAAGCCTCGTGCTGATACGTGGGGTCCTCTTGATAAGCCCCTTCTCCATCCTCGCCAGCCGGCTTCCCTTCTGCGGGCACCGCCTCATCTCCCACTCGTACTGCGAGCACATGGCTGTGGTGAAGCTGGTGTGTGGAGATGCCAGAGCCAACGTTGTGTATGGCCTACTTGTGGCTTTTGTGGTGGTGGGCTTTGATGTGCTCATGATCTCTGTGTCCTATGCCATGATCCTGCGGACGGTCATGAGGCTCCCATCCACCGAGGCCCGTCTCAAAGCCGTCAGCACCTGCGTTTCCCACACCTGCATCCTCTTGGCTTTCTACGTTCCCGGCCTCTTCACCTTTCTCACCCACCGATTTGGCCACCACATCCCGCACCACGTTCACATCATGGTGGCCAACCTCTACCTCCTGGTGCCCCCAATGCTGAACCCTGTCGTGTATGGGGTGAGAACCAAGGAGATCCGGGACAGGCTGAACCGTCTGTTCCACCCAAAAGGGATCTGAGCCAGGCTGGTGGGGGAAGATGTGGTGGGCTTGACAAATGGCATCTTAGTGTCACTACTTACCAGGGTCATTGATTCATGGAGCTCTTTAAAACTGCCCTGCCCTCCATAAGAACAAACATTTGCTGGGTCAGACCATTGCCCATCTACCTCAGTGGCAGAGTCTACATGTGGAAGGGGAGGCCAAATAGGGCATATCCAGAGTTTTCCACTCTGTGCCCCTGTCCCATTGCAAAGGTTTAGGATATTTGTATTCAGAGTATGCACTCCCATCTCATATTCAGTACCAGGAACTGGTCTAATCTATTGGACTCCAAAGCCCAGCCTCTTGAACTGGAGTGCCCAATCAGACTCCGCAACTTCACATAGCACTGAGTTTGACACATTGGTGTGAAGAATAAGCTCATCTTGCTCGTATTAAACCCTCTACCCTTTCACGTGTGTCCTGTAGTTCTAGTAGTTTGATGATTGTTAGGATATTTGTTCACGTGTGCGTTCATGTGTGCAGGTGGATTGTGTGTGAAGGCGTGCATTCAAGTGTGTGCGTCCCTTTTCACTGCTTATATGTGCACCCTAGTAACTTTACAGCGCAATGATGTATGCATGTGTCCCAGCCGCCTGCGGAGGGTTCGTGATTGAGAGTATGGTCGGTGGTAGAAAGGTAAGAAAGATTTATTGTCTTAACTAAAACACAACTACGCGTAGTAACAAGACAAACAATGACAGACAAAGCAATTCACATCGGCAACTTATCGGCAGTCCCCTCTGATGCCTGATACACAGCAAGCCTCTCTTTCCACAAAGTTCAGCAAAGTCAGGGGTTCCTGAATGACGCTGTCCGAAGGGGTACCGTGAAGGACCCTGGTATTCAGTCCTTGGGCTCCTCGAGGTCCACGGGCCCACTGATCCAGGCAACAGCTAACTAATCCTTTTTACAGAGCTCTATCTTCCTTGTGAATGGTTTCCAGATTTTCCAGCCAATTTAAAGCTTCTCAATGGTTTTGATAACATACAACCACTCAGATTTCCTTTAGTTCAACTGTCCTTAGACTGACCAATTACAGTACAAACCATGCATTCATTTCACAAGGTAATTATAAATACACCACAGGCCTTATTACTTCAAGGCTTGCTAAATTTACTATGCCTTACTTTATACAAGGCCTCACTACTTCTTAGATTTAATTAGGTTTCTAGCGACAACATATAGCTCAATATGTAAACAAATACTTAAAAACACTTTATCTAATCTTCATAGGGCCTTCAGCAAGCACCTTTATCACACAGACATAATTTCAGCTGTCACAGCATGTAGTCATATTTCTCAATTCATTAAACAACCAAAGGAAGCCATGAGACCCCGCGGTGTGGGCTGCCCATCGAGCAGGGACCACTATATATTTAATGTCATGAATTGAGGCTAGAGGTCCCAAGCATGTTGGATTCTCTCCAAATAAAGAAAGAAGTCAGTGCCTGCCTGGAGAGCTTCCTGTCCAAGAAGGACCACCCAAAGAAAGGAAGAAGGATGTTTTGCTATCAGCACTTTAAAGCCTTGATCTGGCGTGACTAGGCCTCTTTTCCAAGTCACTCATGGGGGTGTGGCAGAGGCAGGAATTGAATCCTGAAGTAGGGACTTCGGTTTCCTGAGTCCTGGGTGATTGTCTTAACCAGAAAAAAAACCTGCTGCTCAAACTGCTAGCTGTTCCCATAATCATCATCATCATCATCATTATCATCATCATTGGTACTGAAATTACAAGGACGATTAGTCTATTCCTGAACCAGGACCTCATGCTGTAGATCACTGTTTGAATATGGGACAAAAAGAAGGTTTCCTGCTCCATAGACCTGGCAAAGTTAGGGTTCGGGGCTGGTGCCCATCGGTGTGGTCCCCAGGCATTATAGACAGGGGCTAATTCTATCCCCTACTTTCTGTCCAGGCCTCTTGATAGAAACCTCCCATATGCCAGCTGGTGACACTGACAATGGATCATTCTCAGTAATCAATAATCATAGCAATGAGGCAATAGGAATAATGCTGTGGACTGCAATAGAGTCATTCCAGATTTACACCAGTGCAATGAAAACAAATCCAACCCAATAAAATTTGGAGACTCATGTAAATAGCCATGTCAAAAATCTCTTAGAGTAGCAAGAGCTGGTCATGGCGTAAGAGCTGTGTCTGGGACAGAAAGTTAAGACACCGAATTACTGATCTGTTTTAACCCAGGATTTTGGCACAGTCTATTTTAGCATACATAGGCCAGGTCTGAGTGCTACACCTCAAAAAAAAAATAAAAGAAACCCAAAAACATAGAGATACCTGAAAGTGTCCAGAGAAGGGCCACAAGAATGATGAAGGCCCTAGAGGACAAACCTCATGAGGAAAGACTCAGGGATGTGGGGCTGTTCAGCCTGGGCAAGAGAAAACTGACGGGGGACTTGGTGGCCATCTCCAAGTGTGTAAGGGTTGAATATCAGGAGCTGGGAGATAAACTTTTCACTATGATGCCCCAGAGGAGGACAAGGAGCAGTGGACATAAACCATTAGAGGATGGTTCCAGGTTGGATGTAAGGAAGAACTTCTTCATGGTAAGGGTGAAGAGAATCTGGACTAGACTGCCCAGGTGGTGCAGTGCCCAGCCTTGGAAATCTTCCAGAGCAGACTGGACAGACACCTTTTGCTGGGATCATTTGATGTCAGCAGTATTCCTGCCCAGGGAAGGGGGTTGGACTCGATGATCTGTCGAGGTCGGCTCCAGCCCTTAGTCTTCTTGGTGAGCCCCGTCTCCATCCTCACCAGCCGGCTTCCCTTCTGTGGGCACCGCCTCATCTCCCACTCCTACTGCGAGCACATGGCTGTGGTAAAGCTGGTGTGTGGGAATGTCAGAGCCAACATCACATATGGCCTATTTGTGGCTTTCATGGCTTTCATGGTGGTGGGCTTTGATGTGCTAACCTGCTGCTCCATCTGCTAGCTGTTCCCATCATCATCATCATCATCATCATCCTTGGTACTGTTGTTACAAGGATGATGAGTCTATTCCTGAACCAGGACCTCAGGCTGTAGATCACTGTTTGAATATGGAACAAAAAGAAGGTTTCCTTCTCCAGAGACATGGCAAAGTTAGGGATCGGGGCTGGTGCCCATCAGTGTGGTCCCCAGGCATTTCAGACAGGGGCTAGTTCTGTCCCCTACTTTATGTTCAGACCTCTTGATAGAAACCTCCCATATGCCAGCTGGTGACACTGACAATGGATCATTCTCAGTAATCAATAATCATAGCAATGAGGCAATAGGAATAATGCTGTGGACTGCAATAGAGTCATTCCAGATTTACACCAGTGCAATGAAAACAAATCCAACCCAATAAAATTTGGAGACTCATGTAAATAGCCATGTCAAAAATCTCTTAGAGTAGCAAGAGCTGGTCATGGCGTAAGAGCTGTGTCTGGGACAGAAAGTTAAGACACCGAATTACTGATCTGTTTTAACCCAGGATTTTGGCACAGTCTATTTTAGCATACATAGGCCAGGTCTGAGTGCTACACCTCAAAAAAAAAATAAAAGAAACCCAAAAACATAGAGATACCTGAAAGTGTCCAGAGAAGGGCCACAAGAATGATGAAGGCCCTAGAGGACAAACCTCATGAGGAAAGACTCAGGGATGTGGGGCTGTTCAGCCTGGGCAAGAGAAAACTGACGGGGGACTTGGTGGCCATCTCCAAGTGTGTAAGGGTTGAATATCAGGAGCTGGGAGATAAACTTTTCACTATGATGCCCCAGAGGAGGACAAGGAGCAGTGGACATAAACCATTAGAGGATGGTTCCAGGTTGGATGTAAGGAAGAACTTCTTCATGGTAAGGGTGAAGATTTCAGCTGTCACAGCATGTAGTCATATTTCTCAATTCATTAAACAACCAAAGGAAGCCATGAGACCCCGCGGTGTGGGCTGCCCATCGAGCAGGGACCACTATATATTTAATGTCATGAATTGAGGCTAGAGGTCCCAAGCATGTTGGATTCTCTCCAAATAAAGAAAGAAGTCAGTGCCTGCCTGGAGAGCTTCCTGTCCAAGAAGGACCACCCAAAGAAAGGAAGAAGGATGTTTTGCTATCAGCAATTTAAAGCCTTGGTCTGATGAGACTAGGCCTCTTTTCCAAGTCACTCATGGGGGTGTGGCAGAGGCAGGAATTGAATCCTGAAGTAGTGACTTCGGTTTCCTGAGTCATGGGTGATTGTCTAAACCAGAAAAACAACCTGCTGCTCCATCTGCTAGCTGTTCCCATCATCATCATCATCATCATGAGCAGCAGCAGCAGCATTGGCACTGTTGTTACAAGGATGATGAGTCTATTCCTGAACCAGGACCTCAGGCTGTAGATCACTGTTTGAATATGGAACAAAAAGAAGGTTTCCTTCTCCAGAGACATGGCAAAGTTAGGGATCGGGGCTGGTGCCCATCAGTGTGGTCCCCAGGCATTTCAGACAGGGGCTAGTTCTGTCCCCTACTTTATGTTCAGACCTCTTGATAGAAACCTCCCATATGCCAGCTGGTGACACTGACAATAGATCATTCCCAGTAATCAATAATCATAGCAATGAGGTAATAGAGATGATGCTGTGGACCGTAATAGAGTCATTCCAGATTTACACCAGAGCAATGAGAACAAATCCAACCCAATAACATTGGGGACTCATGTAAATAGCCATGTCAAAAATCTCTTAGAGTAGCAAGAGCTGGTCATGGTGTTAGAGCTGTGTCTGGGACAGACAGTTAAGACAACGGCTTTACAGATCTGTTTTAACCCAGGATTTTGGCTCAGTCTATTTTAGCATACGTCGGCCAGAAAAAGTTACTGTACATCTAAAGTTCCCCAAGCTGGGGAGATATCTGGATCCA
>NW_005844039.1:17610-19613 GCF_000455745.1 Alligator sinensis | reverse complement strand
GCTAACAAAGAAAGCACAGCAGTCCCAATTGCGACTACAGACCCCAACCAGGATGGCTCTGTGACCATCAGGGGATGGATCCAAAAGCAACAACTACCACGCAAGAGTGTTTTGCCAAGATCCTCCTCAGGGGGCAGGAATTTCAGGAAGAAACTAGTCTGACGGCAGAAATCTGTGACAGAAGTCTTGTGACATCACTACTTTTGGTTAAAATCCCACCACGACCTTGGTCCTGATGCAGTTCCAACTCAGAGCCTAATATTAGCCTCTCTGCTTCATTTGTAATCTAATCTGAATCAATTTACCCATCCCTGTCAGGCCTTTTCTTTTTACATTTTAGTTTTAACAAAGCCTTATGAGGAGTACAGTCAAGGATATTCTTTGCCCCAACACTTCTCTTAGGCTGCAACAGGCTATTCGCAAAGAAAAAGTTATGACGTGCCATTATGGGCTATAACTCGGGTTAGAGAACACATGAAATCAATACACAATACAATGAACACACACACATTATATAATTAAGACCGCTTTTCTTAAAATAATCCTGAGGTTGGAGCACACAAAGAGAAAAGGGCTATGGGTCTGAAATAAGCCCCACACAGCTGTCTCAAGGCTTGGCGGCTTCTGGTCACTGCAAGAGTTACTCTTTCATCTTGGAAGCAGAAGCACAATGCTAATCAGGGCAGCTTGGTAGCAACCCAAAAGGGTAACGTCTTGCTGGACCTGGTCCTGGCCATGGGAGATGGCCTGGTGAGGGAACTGCAGGTCCTTGACCACATGGGCAATAGCCATCATCACCTGCTGGATTTTACTATCTAGCACAGGGTGTCAAGGGCTTACATCAAGACTAAAGACCTTGACTTCAGAAGGGCCAACTTCAATGAAATTAGGAGACTAGTGGGGGAAGCACTGAGGGCCCAAAGATAGAGTAGATGGGAGTCCATGACGGATGGTTGAACCTTAAGGGGTGATCCTCCAGGCCCGTAGGGTAACGGGCCCTGAAAGAAGCAAGGGGTAAGAGTGCTCAGAAAACCCCTGGGATCAGCAAGGGCATCCAGCAATGCCTGAAGACTAAAATGGGGGTGTACAGCCTGTGGAAGGGTGGGACTATCACCAAGGAGGAGTACTCCTCCTTGGCCCGGGAGTGTAGGAGGGCTATTAGGAAGGCCAAGGCAGAGATGGTTCTCACACTAGCGGCCAGGATTAAGGACAACAAAAAGTCCTTTTTCAAGTACATTGTGAGCAAGAAGAGGGCACCAGGCAATGAAGGGCCCCTGCAAGACACAAACGGTAATCTGGTGGCTATGCCAGATGAGAAAGCTGATATTTTTAACAGTTTCTTTGCCTTTGTTTTCTTGAACAAGGACCGGGACATACCTCCTACCAGAGGTAGGGACAATCTCGGGGGTAGCTCTGTCAGGCCTTCAGTCCTTCAGTCAGCACAGATGTAGTTAGGGAACTTCTGAAAGGGCTGGACATTTTTAAATCTGCAGGTCCAGATGCCCTCCACCCAAGGGTGATGAGGGAACTGGCAGGGGTCATCACGGAGCCCTTGGCCCGGCCGGATGAGCATTTGTGGTCATCTGACCAGGTGCCGGGGGATTGGAAACTGGCTAATGTGGTCCCTATTTTCAAGAAAGGGAGGAAAGAGGATCCAAGTAACTATAAGCCTGTAAGCCTCACCTCAGTGCTCAGGAAGATCTTAGAGAGAATCATCAAGGAACACAACTGTGGGGGGCATGCAGGGGAGATCGTGCTCAGGGGCAATCAACATGGGTTCACCAAAGGCAGGTCCTGCCTGACCAACCTGATTGCCTTTTATGACCAAGTAACTAAATCCTTGGTTGATGCTGTTGCCGTGGCCGTAGTCTTTTTAGACTTTAAGAAGGCCTTTGACACTGTCTCTCACCCCATCCTCATCAAGAAATTAAGCGTCTGTGGCATTGATGCCTGCACAGTTGGATGGGTCAAAAATTGGCTGATGGGGTGCACCCAGAGAGTAC
>NW_005844039.1:14978-16788 GCF_000455745.1 Alligator sinensis | reverse complement strand
TCCCTGCCTGTGGCAGGGGGTCAGCCTAGATGATCCATTCAGGTCCCTCCTGACCCTAGCTACTATGAAACCCAAGGCTGCTGCCCCTTCCCACTGCCAGAGACAAAGAAACCTTCAGCTCAGCTGTCTCAGGCCCACAAGAGCAAATGATGAAACAAGTTAATTCCTCAATCTCTGTCCTTGTCCCATTGTATCTGTTCTCAGTATTTCCGCTGCAATGGTGATAGGATGCACAAGATGGAACCCATGTTCTTCACACTGCTCCAGACCACGGCATCAACACTGTCAGTGCAGGGGGTGGGAGCCAGGGCTGGTCCTATCATGGACATGGCAAAACATATCACCTCTCTGTGACATGTTCCCATTCAAGAAAATGGAAATGTAAGGACTGGGATTTGCATTTGTAGGGTTGGTCAGCTATTCTGATTCAATACACTGCTTGCAGAAAATTGGCTTGGCAACTCTGCTAGTTCTTTATGGGAAGGATCTGCTTTCATCGCACACAACAAATTTGCCTGACATCTGATTATTTGATTTCTCAGAATTTTTGGTGAATTCTGGGGGGTTTTTAACTTTTGGTGAATTCTGGGGTTTTTTTTAGGAAAATGGAAAAGGAAGAAAAAAAAAAGAGAAAGAAGAGAAAGAAATACAGAAGAGAAAGAAAAAAGACAAAAAAGACAAAAAGAAAAGCTATAACTTACTGCAGGGGGAAAAAATCCTGACCACCGGGGAATATGAAATATTTAGGAGGCCTTGTATAGCATTTTAAGAGTCTCAGTTCCAACATCGCTGTTCAAGTCCAAAGCATTTGTAATTCATTGTAGAAGGAAAGCATTGGCAGGTGGGTCCGTCACGTTTCACTGACATTACTCGTTGTTCGTTATAGCGAGCCACAAGCGTGCATGGCGCTAGGCGGAATACATCATCTTGACCCCAGATATGGAGCCAGTCATTAGCACTGATGTAAGTACCAAACATTATCATGCTGCATGCAACTTCCACGTCAGCAGAATGGCTTTATTGCAGCTGTTACCCAGACATGTCTCCTTTCAATAACTAAATGTTATCTCTGGAGCTAACCCCCTCGGGTCTAGTTATAACATAACATGGTGTTATGCAGGGGCTCTATCTAGCCATCTGTCTTAAGATATACCAGCATTGTGGCCAAAGATGTAACTAAAGCACAGAACGGTCCCTAGACTTCAGCTAGCCCAGGAAAGCGTAACAGTGAAGATGCGGCCGAACAGGCTTCAGTGCAGAAACCAGAGCATACACTCCCTACACTGAAGCCTCTGCTTTTTTTTCTCTTCACAGAGAAATTAAGTGATTTGCCCAAGGTTGCATAGTAAGTATGTGGCAGAACAAGGAATTCAATCTGGGTCTCCTGGGGCTCAAGCTGGTGCCCTGCTCTTGAATCACCCTTCCTCTCCCACATGAAATGGAGGAAACTAAACTTATAAAAGGAATTTCACAGCAGTGTTTTGGTTTTTATTGGCAACAGGTAAGTGATTTCAGCTAAGGAGGTGATGCCTGGTGCCTAGAAGTGGTCAGGTGGTTTAACAAGAATATCAGTATTTACTTTTCTCTAGCAAGGATCTCAAAGCTCCTTACAAAGGGTCAGCATCTGACATTACCCCCTGTTTGCAGATTGTGGAACTGAGACAAAGTCTGTATGGCTAATCCAGTGTCACAACATGCGTCAGTGGCCTGCCATCGTGGGCCCATTGGATCATTTACTTTGCCTGCATCTGAACTAGAATTACTTACAGCCCCACCGAGAAAATGATAACAAGTGAAGAGCCCCATGTCC
>NW_005844039.1:13635-14289 GCF_000455745.1 Alligator sinensis | reverse complement strand
AAATACATAGGGGGTAAAAAGAAGGTACCAAGTAACGTGGGGCCTCTGCAGGACATGTTTGGTAATCTGCTGGTAGCATCAGATGAGAAAGCTAATCTCTTTAACAGATTCTTTGCTTCCATTTTTCTGAGCATGGACAGGGACATCCCCCACCAGGATCCCCGATGGACCCAGGGGAGGCACAGCCAGGTCCAGGGTCAGCAAGGACCTAGTCAGGGAACTTCTGGTGGGACTGGTCCTCATGATCTCCACCCCAGAGTGCTTAGGGAATTAGCAGAGGTCATTGTAGGACCCCTGGCACAGCTTTGCGTGCACTCATGGTACTCTGGTCAAGTGCCAGAGGAATGGAAAAGGGCCAATGTGCTTCCCATTTTCAAAAGAGGGAGGAAGGAGGACCCAGGAAATGATAGGCCTGTTAGTCTTACGTTGGTCCTGGGGAAGCTGTTTGAGAAAATTATCCAGGAGCACATCTGCAAGGGGCCAGCAGGGGAGATTATGCTTAGGGGAAAATCAACACGGGTTCATTGGAGGCAGGTCCTGTCAGACCAACCTGGTGGCCTTCTATGGCCAGGTCACAAAAGCCTTGAACACAGGTGTCACGGTAGACATAGTCTCTCTGGACTTTAGGAAGGCCTTTGACACTGTCTCTCACCC
>NW_005844039.1:10565-12331 GCF_000455745.1 Alligator sinensis | reverse complement strand
GACTTGATGATCTGCTCAGGTCTCTTCCAACCTGACCAACTATGAAACTATGAAAGTATAATTAGATCCCTTCCACTTCCCAACTTGTATCCCCTGCCACCCTTGATTTAATGTGTTAATTTAGGTTATAGGTCTACTGTCGTGAAAGATACGATGGCAGTGCAATAGTTTTAACCTCATTTAATGCCCCCAATACCCAAGCTGGTTTCCCAGGGGGCAGTGTGAATGCGCCCTTAGAACCATACATGCAAGTCTATTTATACAGTATTCTAGGTCTAAGCACTGTATATGATTTCTATCCTAGAATAAATTATAGAGCAAACATCCTAGATCCTTGGCTTTATATGTCCTGATGCTACTTTGATTGAAAGATCAAGCATTCAGACATGAATTGAAAGATCAAGCATTTGCTCTTCTATCCACTGGGTTTTCACTTGGATTGTGAGCTCTTTGGGGCATGGACTGCCCTGGGTTTTCTGAGGATAGTTTAAAGCCCATCATGTACTTTAAATCACTGGAGTAAAGCCACATAATCAACGATGCAGTCACCTAACACAGTTGGTGGGGCAGGGAACAGATGAGGTTTGAAGGAGGAAGGTGACACACCAGGTTAATACAGAGGGGGACAAAGCTTGGGACAAGTGACGTACCAGGTGGGTTTGTGTGCAGCTGTTCTACGAGGGACATTCTTCTGCCCGAGCTGAGTGTTCTTGCTTTTTTTCTTGACGTTCAAAGGTATGTCTATGCTAAAAAGTCGTGCTAGTGGCACTTACAGCAGACAAGACCTTCAGCTGGTGCATGCCATGATGCAAAGAAGAACTCAGATGAAGGCTGGTTCTAATCACATCCCTCCCAACTGCATCTCTAGACTATCTTTGCTCTCGCCTGTGCCACGTGTGGGGAGTGATCCTAGCACATAGGTCCTTTCTGCAGCAAAGATACAAGAGGACAACCTTGAATCGGGGGCAGAGGAAGCCATTTGTGCTATCATCAACTGTATCCTAAACACACAAAGCACTAAAGTCTTGAGGACTGTGGCATTACTAAGCCCAGGACTTCAAAAATGATTAAATCAGACATACCAGGAAACTATTTTCCAAAAAATTGCAAGGTATTTTCTTTTTGTTTTAAGGCGAGCAATAAAAGTGGTGCTTTTTTTCTGTGTTTTCGGACCCATCAGGATGTTCACGAATTACATTTTCAAGTTTTTGTTCCTGCAAATAGCTAGGATTGTTTATGCAAAATTGCAAGTTGAGATTCCTACATCTTCCCGCATCAGACACCAGGAGCTGGGATTTTACAGGACTACATCAAACATTAGGACAGCTGGCAACATGGGGGCTGCCACAGTGTGCAAGCACGACATTCATTGACAAAGAAGCCAGGCTTGCTACAAATAATGACTAAAAGAAAGCAACGTAAGTTGACTGACTCTCCCAGCACGTTCTTTCTGAAATAACCTCACAACTAAACTGCTCTCCCAATGAACGAATGGTACCAACATTGAAAATGATCCTTTTTGCTGAACGGCTCCTATGCTCTATCTTCTGAAACAATATTTGCATTTCACCCAGAGCCACCTGGAACGGGGCAGAGTAAAGCAGAGCTGCTGCCAGCACCTCCAGCACTGACTGCTCAGTCAACAGCGGGGACAGTTTCAGCTGCTAAGACGTGGGCCATCTAAGCAGCTGCCCTGGCTTAGATGTTTCCCTCAAGCCTACAAGGTTTATGGCTGAGGATCTCAAGCAGAGGGAAGCCCCTCTCGC
>NW_005844039.1:4525-10337 GCF_000455745.1 Alligator sinensis | reverse complement strand
CCCTATTGAGCAAACGCACATTGCCAAGCCTGGAAACATCTACAGCTTAACACAGCACATCAAATGGGCACAACAGACATGACAGAGCCTCAAAAGCTGCTTCTTATGCATTTCGCACATAGTGTCTGACACTGCAGTAGATACTCCGATGATGTCAAATGTGGGGAACTGCACTTTTAAAGGTTGCTTTTATACAGAGCCTCACCTCATGCAATGCTAATCAGACAGGAGGACCCAACAGGGAGTGACACAGGATTTCTTCCCTCAGCATCCATGACTCTGAGTGGTTACTGAGTAATGCAACAATGATGCAAAGTAATGCAAAGTACTGTTCATATAATATATTGATTATCAGGAGTTCAGTATCTGCTTCCATGCAATCAAACCCTTCTGGGCACTTGATGGTGATGACCTGGAACAGAATTCAGGATTTTTCTTTTGCAGCAAACCCCAGGTCTCTATAACTTACATCAAATGGGCACAACAGACATGACAGAGCCTCAAAAGCTGCTTCTTATGCATTTCGCACATAGTGTCTGACACTGCAGTAGATACTCCGATGATGCCAAATGTGGGGAACCGCACTTTTAAAGGGTGGTTTTATACAGAGCCTCACCTCATGCAATGCTAATCAGACAGGAGGACCCAGACAGGGAGTGACACAGGATTTCTTCCCTCAGCATCCATGACTCTGAGTGGTTACTGAGTAATGCAACAATGATGCAAAGTAATGCAAAGTACTGTTCATATAATATATTGATTATCAGGAGTTCAGTATCTGCTTCCATGCAATCAAACCCTTCTGGGCACTTGATGGTGATGACCTGGAACAGAATTCAGGATTTTTCTTTTGCTGCAAACCCCAGGTCTCTATAACTTGCACTGCAGAAGCGCCAGAATAGCGCTAATATTACAACCTATGGAGAAACCACTCGTAGCCTAGGCAGAGAAGGCAAAATGGTCGATGGAGGCAGGATCTGGATCCTATTCTTTCCAGTCATTAGGTAGTTGTTGAAGCATTCAGTGCAGTTTCAGTAGATCTCAATATCCTGGAGTCTCAGCTGTGAAGTTCAACTGGTTCATTCTTAAGCAGAGCCACTTTTAGGAGCCACTCTAACGCTGCCTGCTGAGCTGGAGCACTTTGAGAAGAATTCCTCTAATGCGCTGGCAGCTCCAATGGAGCAAAACACGGGAATGGTGTGTGATTGAGGAGCCTGAGTAGGGGAGCTCAGAATCAGGACCGGTGTTTTCCAACAGGGGTACGCCTGGCACCTAGCTACAACAGTTCACTAAAAGCAGACCGCTTTTCAGAGAGGCTGAGTACCTGAAGCCAACAAGATGTTGCCAAACCAGAGGATGTTAAACAACTCTGAAAATCATTTGGCAAAGACATGTGCATTTGAGCAAGCTGCAATTTTAGATAAGTAAAAGGGTTTTTGTTGTTGTTGTTTTTTTTGGATGTTTTTGTTTGTTTGTTTTTTTACTTCCACTTATAATTCCCTAGCAAGCTCATGTATCTTTACTTTTACAAGGAAGTTCAAAGACGCTGTACTGACAGCAAGAACTGATTGGGAGTCAGATAGGTGTTGATTTACTGACACCAAAACTTGTAATGGAAACTTACCCATTTCAAGAAAAAAAAAATTGTCGAGTAGGTCCAAGATGGAATTTGCAATGAGAGAGAAAGCAAGCATGTGTACCAGCCCAAAGCTGCTGATAGCCCACACTTCCATGGTCTCATTTGTTCTGCTCGGACTTGGACTAGATGCTTGCGTGTGTGGCTCTCCAGCATCCCAGCTGAACACCTCGATCACTAGCTTTTACTATCAGGCTCTTACTGGTCCAATGAATTTTTATACCAGTGATAAACTGGAATGTTTTCAGTGGGAAGGACTGAAAAAGATCCATACCGTTCATCTCACAAGACACCGTGCTGCGATAGCTTTCAGTAACTGCTGGAGCAAGTTTGAAGTCAAAAGATTAGGATGTGACGGGAACTTAGGACCAGTCACTAGCGCTTGAGTACATGGTTGCAATCTGTGCAAAGAGTACATTTATTTGAAGGCTACTAAAGATGGCCTTTCCTAATGCCTAGCATAACACCCATATTCACTGGTTGATCTACCTTGTTAATGAAGACAGCCACAAAAGTCCAATAGAGTATGGTTGTATCACCATCGCGCAGTTAGATGAATTCTAGCGGAAAATTCCAAAGCAAGGGGTAAACAATACAATAATATACATCTTTAAATTGTTTCTGCTTTTCACAGAAATTTAGTGTTTAGTGAACTAGTATTACTTTTTAAAAAAGAAGAAAAATAGCTTTGATCTGAGCCAGGAAACAACGTTACAGCTGTCGTTTGGCTGTCAAAAAGCATTAAACCATGTCTCATATGATCGGATGGAAGTTGGAATCATCATGCCACCCCTAACTGCCTGCACACATGCATCACCTGAAAGACTCAAGAGGTTTAAGTTATTATAGAGCTGAACGGACATCATGTTTCCAACAAATGTCAAGGAGTTCAAAAGCATCTTGCTCTCAACCTGGCAGCTCTACGAACAGAACATATTTTAAATGTCCACAATGAATACGTCGAGCACATTTCCTGTCTCAAGTGCATCGGTTTAAATTGCTTCCTAACCTGTTCCCATTTCTATTCTTTTTCTCGACACGTATCAGACCGAGACATTCAGGCCAAGCTACGCAGAACAGGCTAGAGGATTCAGCCACAAACTCTTATTCAAGGTCAGTGGAATTCAAGCAGCTAAATTCCCTGGACAAACTTTGCAATTGTTAACCATGGGTCTCCTTGGAGAATTTGCTCATGTGGGATCCAAACTGAGAAAGCCTACTAAATAGCCTCTGTACATGCCATAATTTTAACGTGCTGCCCTAAAGGTATTTAGGTAGCCCAGGGTAAAAGCTTTGCTACAAGAGAAAGGTAAAGACCTTTTCACAGTTCTGATAATGTTATCACATCACAGAGCAGATCAGTTAGTTTTGTAATGACTGAACAAGGAAGGATAATACATATTCAATTCTCTGATAAGGAACAAAATGCAGCCTTTGAACAGGATACAGTATGCCAACTCCAGATGTTAAGAAGGAAAATATTCAGCACCAGTTACACGAGAGGCCAACAAATCTCTCGGTGCTGATAACGACTTAGAGGTGTTGACTAAACTCTAGATTTCCACAGTATGCACTACGGTCTGGGTAGCTAGAATGTATGGGGAAGGGCAAAGGGGAGGCGGGGAAGTAGCAGAACACTGCTTTTTCCTGCAGCGTGTTTCCCTGTCCTTCCGAACAGCTGCCACTCGTAACAGATGCACCGTCATAACGCCAAGTGCTGCAGGTCTCCTCGGAGAATTCAAACTTACCAACGTGTTCTCCATATAAATTCAATAACAGAGCCCTCAACTATTTTGCAAGAACCAAGCGTAACCTTGTACAGATGCCATGGTGCTTGGCTATATACGTGAACCCCATATACAACAGCTCCTTCTCACTGCAGTCTTTCATCTTATTAGACGTCACAGCAGACATTTATTTAGGCCTTCTTATTAGGCACCACATTACATATTGCTTTCTCATTAAAGGGAAGAAAGTTCCCTCTGTACCCAAGGAGACAGGCTGATAGCATTTGGTGTATAATGCTTTGAGATGCCTGCTTGAACGAGTCCTATTTTGCTCTCTTTTCTAAGAGACCTGCCAAGAGACATCACCCCCACTGAGACTTCAGGGTATAACATGAGGGTTATTCTTGGCATGCAGTGGCAAAACAACACCATTCCTATTTACCATAGCAGATGATCCAGCCGAGTCAATTCTTTTGTAACACAGCTGGAATCACATCACTTTTGGTCCCCAAAAGAGAGACAAGACTTCATTGAGACCCCGTGGATGCAAGACCCTATTGACTTGAGTGGGCGTGGGACCAGGGTTTAACCTGAAGCCAAAATACTACCAATGCTCTCTTTTGGGATTTGCAAAGCAGCATGTCACTGTAGAGAAAGTCCTCTGAAATGGGACATAGTGCTGCAGCACATCTTAGTACTCGGGAACTGTGCCCAATGCTACTGCCAGCTCTCTGTCCAGATTTTGATCTTGCTTAGAGTGGGTCAAAACCTTAATACTGTTTAGCATAAGCACCCTATCTACACCTCTGCTGGGGAGCCCTTACTCTACGTAAGCTGTATATTGAAGCCAATGGAATTACTCAGATGAGTGCTTGCTAACTGAGATTCAGAGATAATCCAGCCTATGGTGATTAGCCATCATATTCCCCCTGGCTTCAGTGGGAGTACAATCAGACCCTTAAATAACCAAATGAAGTCAAGAGTCCACGCTCAGATGAATAAGGGCTGGAGAACAGAGTGAGCATGAACACAGACGAAAACCAAGCTGCGTTTTCCAAAATATTCGAAGCACGCTTCATATAATGCAATAGCCTTGACTTTATTGTTGATTTTATTCATCCATTTTGCTGCTAATTTGTAGTATTCTGTAGACTGCAGTGGGCTTGCAGCTGTTACCACCAAACACATTTAACCACATGAGCAGAGGAAGAAGTTTGCAGTGTGACATTTCCCTTGCAGGTTTCCCTTGTATCCTTCTGCTAGGAACTATGTTTCCTGCCAAGAAGATATGCTGCATAAAATACGACATTTCAAGAGTGAAATTCTGCTGTATGTCTCAAAGGAGAGCTTGGCTGAGAATGACGTCTTGTGGAAAAGCCCTACAGAACCTAGCAGAAATTGAGCATGCATCTGTAAGAGCTCTGAGCACTACCATAGGATTTGACAGAGTCGCTTATGGGATTTTTAAAGCTCCAGAAAATAATCCCATTCTTTTCTCAGTTATGTGGACTGGATTCTTGGTGGAAATCAGCCTGAAATTATATTGATTTACATCAGCTGGAGATTGGTCTCTATTTTCAAGAGTAATTTCTATGGAAGCCTAGTTTTATTGAAGAATCCTACTGTAATTCTATAGGATTCGGTGTTTTTCTGTTGCTGCAGAGGTTATTCCTATTCCCAGAGAAGTCAGCAGCAAAACTCTCATTAACTACAGGCCGAATCATATGCAAATACCCTTTAATGCTCCAAGAATGGAACGTATCCCAATAATTACTACGTAAATTGGAAATTTCCAGTCTCATTAAAAAGTAAATGTTTTGCACAGAGAAAATATAATAGAAGTTCACCAGCATTATGGTGCATTAACTGCCTTTACGTTCCAGCAGGTAATGTGGGTTGAATGCAAACATCACCAGTTAAAAGGCACAAATGAGTTAATAAAGTGATTACTTTCAGTATTTGTGTGCTTGCGGGAAAATGTCGGTCATTTCACCTCTTAAGAGAAGGTAAAAAGGTTCCTGGAGGACTCCGTTTCTATTACCTGGCAATGGTGCTACAGGGGTCAAAGCTAGACCAAATTTGCTTCACTTTTGCAGCTTTAAAAAGTGGTGTGCCTCAGAGGATTCCCCAGGGGAATCTCTTGGAAGTGTGCTACTTTTTAGCTCCGTAGAGAATACTGTAAAATGCCAGATTAGCTAAGTTTTAAATGCTGGAAAAAAGACAACTGTTGATTGGATTACAGTAGAGGCCACCCCATGACTGGGCATCCTAGTCACTACTCTGCCCTTCTTATCATTACCATTACCTACTTATTTTGCCTGTTCCTGAAAAAAAATTACCACTCGTTCTACTGGGAGCAAGACTGGAGATGGATAAAATATTGCGGCTTCACAGTGTGTTACCATACAGATGATCCACTGAATGAAAGGGCTCTCCAGAAACAGACAGC
>NW_005844039.1:3068-3746 GCF_000455745.1 Alligator sinensis | reverse complement strand
ACCCCACGTGCCAGGCCTGCTGGCCACAGCCCTCCGCACGCCCCCGAAAGCCTCGGACCGCTCCCAGCCTGCACAGATCTAAGCACCAATAACTGCTAAGTGAAGAACACGGGTGCAAAAGGGAAAAAAAAACAAACAGATTGTGACTCATCATAGAAAACACATTGGTGTATCTTTACATGGGAAGCAAAGACCATACCAGCAGAATGCGCTTCACCAGCCTAGAACCACTCGGTGATTATTCCCCACCCACTCTCTTTTTTCAGACCAGGAGCCACGGGCACTGCACTAGCTCTCTATGAAGAATTAACATGAGGAGGCAATAATACAAATAGCTAAGCGGAAGAGTTGGTTTGATGGACTGAAAACTGAATATGAAGAAAGATGATTTTCAGAAACACGCCTACAGAGGCATGACTGCTTACAGGTCTAACTGAGCTCCTTTGTACACATTTACTGTAACCGCACATATCCCTAGTGAATACATGTGCAGATCTTTACACTTGCCTGGAGTCAACGGCACTCTGCACATGTCTAGTCACTTGAAGAAGGCTTAGATGCATCGGACATTTGTCCCACAACATCTGTAGGGAGCAATCTACGGTCAAACTAGGAGCAGAGCTCAGCTCTCTCAAGTTTAAGCCCATTCCCTTATCAGCTCTGGCACATGGCCCCTTA
>NW_005844039.1:0-1423 GCF_000455745.1 Alligator sinensis | reverse complement strand
CAACAAGTCTATGATTTCCTTCTCCATTGCAAAGCTGAAGTGTAAGGCCCCACAGTTCTGCTAGTATTTGAAGAAGGACCGACGCCATTGCCAGCAGAAGGACAACACGTTCAGAACGGGTGATAGTGGCATTTACAGGTGGAGGAAATGAGAGATCAGGTAACTCATCCACAGTCATGCAGCAAAATAGGTAGAAAAATGAGACAAGAATCCAGATCTGATGTCAGGCATGACTACTTTCCCAACGCTCCTCTGGACTTTTCCCAGGAGACCATCTTCCGTTGGGTGTGAGCATCCCTCTAATAGGCTTTCCCGGTTTCAAATGTCACTTCTCTCTAGGGGCACGAGCTTCAGTTAATCCTATATCCCATTGCTTCCTTGTTACCAATCTACTTATTTATATCCCTCGTGTACATTTTATTCCATTATGGGAGTCATGAAGAAATCAATTAGAAGCACAGCACAGCTACAGCTTGCTCTGAGAGAGATTGTTAGCACTTGACTCACCTACTTACACATCAATTTAGCGCTCTTAGCTGGATTTCAATTGTGTCTAGACTGACAGGCTTAAGAAAGGATTCCATCTTCTCCCCCACCACATGCTTTGTAGGAATGGAAAAATCGCATCTTATTACACCCAAGACCACTCACGAATTTAGTACAGAACAATCCAGCTCATTTGCCCGTCCTCTAACATCATGTCTGACTGTTTTCTGTATCTATATCCAAGGACTTTGATAAACATCAGATACCAGTGCAGGGATTTTCAAGAGATGCCTTCATTTTTGGGTTCCTGATTCCTGACACCTGAACAATATTGATTTCCAGAGTATCTCCCCCACGTGGCTCAAATTGGGCGCCCAAATTCAGACACCTTAGGTTACAAGTCAGTTCTAATCATCTTCGTCTAGATCTTTAACCTAACATTTGTGGATGTAAATCTAGCATTTTACATTCGCACACCTTAACGCAGACAAGACTTGGAATTGGTGGGATCCAGGCATGTCCTTCAGTGCTTTCCTGAATTAGGGCCTACTTAGCACACAGGAAACAAAACTATTCTGTTTTTGGGCACTTTATTCCACTAGGCATAGCCGTCCCAATAAATGGCAAAAGCATGGGATTTTTCCTCCCACTGTTTATGAACCATGGAAATATGGGACCATTAACACCTGGGGGCATCTCCGATCTTTTCCCTGTTTGCCTTATCCGTGACTTCTAAAGTGTGCATGCGAGCAAATGCAGCATTGACTGCTACCTAAGGTTTAAGAACATATAGAAGCAAAAGGGCTTGGTTACTTTGGCCAGTCTCAGGATTACTGTAACAAACTTTCCATAAGGTTGGTCACATATTCTTAGCCACAACATGAATTGTTTGATTAAAGGCTATTTCCTGTGAAAGTAAAGCTCTTTGCAGCAAAGT
>NW_005844038.1:16203-19722 GCF_000455745.1 Alligator sinensis | reverse complement strand
ACGGCCCTGCTCTGCCAGAAACTGTCTTCACCGCGGCCCTGGCCAACTGCGTCTGTCCTCACACGCGCTGACCCTGCTCTTCCGGGACATTCCCTCACCACGGCCATGATGGACGGCCCCTGCGTCCCCTCACGGACACAGCCCCGCTCGGCCAGGCTCATCCCCCCATGGCCTTCACTGAGTGCCCATCGGTCCTTCAGCAGACACGGCCGTGCTGGGAGACCCTGCCCCTATGGCCCTGACCAACTGCCGGCTGTGCCGCCTGTCCCCACACAGCTCGGTGCCCCAGCAGCCAAGCGATCAATTCGCACTGTCGCTCTTCACACGGCCTGGTGCCTGCGCCTATGAATTCTGTAATGGCTGCCGAGTCCCATGCACGAGTGACGGTCCTGCCCAGTGGTGATTTACTATGAAACAAGCTGTGCGGTGGCCCTGGGGCCCCAAAATGCAGGACAAATCTGACAAATGACTGAACTAACAAGCGTTGACTAAATGAATAATAAGCGTTGCAAGTCGTGAGGCGGTCCAGGCTTTTTGCGGTTTGCAAACTTTTTCTGTGAACTGTGCTTTAAAAGTGTTTTTTTGAAGCAGTCTAGCAAAGAATTTGCTCCCCCATTTTTTCACCATCTTGGCAATAGCATAACAGCAACTAAGGGAAATCATCATTTGCCAATCAAAGCCTGTCTGCTTGACCAGTTATCCAATTGAACAAAAGCACCCTCCCCTGCACTTTGCAACAATGCCCATGATTTGTCACTAGTATGCAATGGTTCAAAATCCTGTTTTTACAGAGCCTGATAAAAACGCAGGATTAACTGCTTTAAACCTAATTGGGTGCTCAGACCCACCTGGGGCTACGCTCCTGCTCTTTCAGACATTTTTAATCTGCCTAAAATCAAGTTAAGTTTTTAACAATAATGAAGCCTCACTATGAGTCTGGCAGTCAAAAACGAAAAAAAATGAAGGCAAGGCAAGAAGACAAAGCTAAGCAAAAAGACAGTTTGTCATCTTATTTTACAAAGCTTGAAATATTGAATGATGGACATGCATCAAAAAGTATGGGTGAGGAGACATCTGAATTATCTGATCACTTGACGAGTTGTTTGGATACCACAATGACTGCAAAAGTTGAACAAGTGGACGCTAAAGTGACAACAGAATTACAAAATATTGGTAATTTTGTCAAAGTAAGGGAAGAAGCCTACCCTGAAGACATTGCATTATGGCCAAAATCTGTTTCATTGTATGTGATAGAATATTTCTTAGTAAATAAACCGAAAAATGTAGGTAATATGGAAAATTTGAGAAACGAGTATTAGGTTAGTATCATAGTACTTAGGGTTGGAAGGGACCTAAAGAGACCATCAGGTCTGACCCCCTGCCCCGGGCAGGAACAGGTGCCGGGGTCATATCACCCAAGCCAAATATCTGTCTAGCCTCCTCTTGAAGACCCCCAAGGTAGGAGAGGGCACCACCTCCCTTAGGAGCCCATTCCAGAGCTTGGTGGCCCTAACCATAAAGTAATGTCTCCTGATGTCCAGCCTGAACTTTCTCTCTAACAATTTGTGGCTATTATTCCTAGTAACCCCAGGTGGTGCCCAGGGGAACAGAGCCTCCCCCAATTCCCGCAGGTCCCCCCTGGTGAGTTTGTAAATGGCCACCAGATCCCCTCTCAGCCTTCTCTTGTGCAGGCTGAATAGGTTCAGGCCCTTCAGCCTCTCTTCGTAGGGCCTGACCCCCTACCCCTTGACTGTGAGTGGCCTTTCTCTGGACCCTCTCAATGCTGGCCACATCCCTCTTGAAGTGCGGTGCCCAGAACTGGACACAGTACTGCAACTGTGGCCTGACCAGCACCTCATAGAGGGGAAGGATCACCTCCCTGGACCTGCTTGTGATGCATCTGTAGATGCATGACAAGGTGCAGTTAGCCTTACTGACCACTTCCTTGCATTGGCGGCTCATGTCCATCCTGGAGTCAACAATGACTCCAAGATCCCTTTCTGCCACTGTGTTGACAAGAAGGGTGTTCCCAGCCTATAGGTGTGTTGCGGGTTCCTTCTCCCTAGATGCAGCACCCTGCACTTGTCTGCGTTGAATTCCATCCTATTCTCATCCGCCCATCTCTGTAACCTGTCTAGATCTAGCTGGATTCTGTCCCTCCCCTCCAGCGTGCCCACCTCGCCCCACATCTTGGTGTTGTCAGCGAATTTAGACAGCATGCTTTCCACACCCACATCCAGATCGCTGATAAAGATGTTGAACAGTACAGGCCCCAGGACCGAGCCCTGGAGGACTCCACTGCCCACATCCCTCCAGGTCGAAAACGACCCGTCCACCACCACTCTCTGGGTGCGACCATCTAGCCAATTTTCCACCCATCTGACTGTGTAGGCATCAATGCCGCAGTCACCTAGTTTTTTTAAGAGAATGTGGTGGGAAACCGTGTCAAAGGCCTTCTTAAAGTCAAGGAAGACGACATCCACCCCGACACGCTCATCCAGGGACTTTGTGACCTGATCATAAAAGGAAACCAAGTTAGTTAGGCAGGATCTGCCCTCAATGAACCCATGTTGGTTGCCCCTGAGCATTACGTCCCCTGCTGGGCCCTTGCAGATGTGCTCCTTGATAATTTTCTCAAAGGTCTTCCCAAGGACCAAGGTAAGACTGACTGGCCTATAATTGCCGGGGTCCTCCTTTCTCCCCTTCTTGTAAATGGGGACCACATTGGCCCTTTCCCAATCATCTGGTACCTGGTCAGGGCCTCCCGAGTACTCATGGAGCCATGCCAGGGGCCCCACTATGACCCCCACCAATTCCCTCAGCACCCTCGGGTGAAGAGCATCTGGACCTGCTGATTTAAACATGTCCAGACCCTCCAAAAGTTCCCTAACTAGGTCATCCCTGACCCTAGGCATGGCAGTGCCAGCCCTGGGTCCATCCACAATTCTGGTGGGGGAAATATCCCAGTCCCTGATCAGGAAAATAGAGGCAAAGAATTTGTTAAAGAGGTCAGCTTTTTCATTTGCCGCAATCACCAGATTGCCAAGTCTATCCTGTAGGGGTGCCACGTTACCTGGTGCCTTCTCTTACTTCCTATGTATTTGAAAAAGTACTTTTTATTATCCTTAATTCTGGTCGCTAGCCCTAGCTCCTCTCTGCCTTGGCCTTCCTAACAGCCTCCCTGCAGTCCTGAGCAACGGAGGTGCAATCCTCCCTGATGATAGCCCCTTGCTTCCACTGTTTCTACACCTCCTTATTTCATAGATTCATAGATTCATAGATGCTAGGGTCATAAGGGACCTCAATAGATCATCGAGTCCGACCCTCTGCATAGGCAGGAAAGTGTGCTGGGTTCAGATGACCCCAGCTAGATGCCTATCTAACCTCCTCTTGAAGACCCCCAGGGTAGGGGAGAGCACCACCTCCCTTGGGAGCCCGTTCCAGACCTTGGCCACTCTAACTGTGAAGAAGCTCTTCCTAATGTCCAGTCTAAATCTGCTCTCTGCTAGCTTGTGGCCA
>NW_005844038.1:8404-15148 GCF_000455745.1 Alligator sinensis | reverse complement strand
GTGGGGACCACATTGGCCCTTTTCCAGTCCTCCAGGACCTGGCCCGTGTGCCACTAGTGTTCAAATATTCCCGGCAGTGGCTGCGCAATGACGTCAGCCAGTGCCTTCAGTACCCTTGGATGGAGCTCATCCGGGCCTGCCGACTTAAACACATCCAGTTCCTCCAAGTGCCTCTGCACCATCTCAGGGTCTATGCATGGTAGTCTGGCGCCTTGCTGCTGCCTCTCTACCATCCCAGTGAGAGACTTGTCTTGCCCCTCACTTAGGAACACTGAGGCAAAGAACTCATTGAGGAATTCAGCCTTGTCCCCCCTGTCTGTCACCAATTGCTTCTGCCCATTTAGTAGGGGTCCTATTCCTCCCTGGGCCTTCCTTTTACTCCCTATATAGCTGAAAAACAATTTCTTGTTATCCTTAACCTGGGATGCCATCCTCAGCTCTATGGTGGCTTTGGCCTGTCTAACTGCCTCCCTACAAGCGCGAGCAGAGGAGGTATACTCCTCTTTGGTGATCTCTCCCTGTTTCCACTTTTTATATACTTCCCTTTTAGCCCGTAGGCTGCTCTGGATTTCTCTGGTCAGCCAGGGAAGCTTTCTGGCCCCTTTCCCTCTTTTTCCTCACATTGGGATCGTCTCCCTCTGTGCCCGAAGGATCATTTCCTTAAGGCACAGCCACCCTTCCTGGGCTCCCATCTCTTCAAAACTCCTACTCTGCAGTGCGTCCTTGACTAATCGCCTGAGTTCATTTAAATCAGGTTTCCTAAAGTCTAGCACTTTCACCCTACTAGTTACCTTACCCACTCAACGTCTTATGATGAATTCTATTATTTGGTGATCACTGTCCCCCAGATGGCTACCGATCAGTAGGTCCCCTACCATGTCATCCCCCGTTGCCAATACCAGGTCCAGTAAGGCATTCCCCCTAGTGGGACCATGTACCTCCTGTGTCAGGTGGAGGTCCTGTACACAGAATAGGAACCTGTATGAATGGTGGGACTTTGCTGTCTGCGTCTCCCAGCAGATGTCTGGGTAGTTTAGGTCCCCCATGACTACCTCCTCCTTAGTTTTTATGGTCTCCAAGAGCTGCCTTAGGAGCCCCAAATCTAGTTCTTCCCCTTGGTGTGGGGGTCTGTAGCAGACCTCTACCACCAAATCCCTTTCTCCTTGACCCCCATGTAACCTAACCCACAATCCTTCTACTTTCTCCTCCTTCAATTCTGTCTTGATGAGGGTCGAAGTATATTTCCCGTTGACATAGAGCGCAACCCCTCCCCCTTTCTTCCCCACCCTGTCCTTTCTGTACAGTTTATAACCCTCAATATGTACCGCCTAGTCGTGGGAAGAATCCCACCAGGTTTCTGTTAGCCCTACTAAGTCGTAGGTGTTTTCTGCAAGCAGGAGCGCTAGTTCATCCTGCTTGCTCCCCATGCTCCTAGCATTAGTATATAGGCACTTGAGCCCTGTGACTGGCGCCTTTGATGCCCCCTGGCACTGATGCCCAAAGGGCCCCTGATTGCTTACCTGCTTATTGCTTACCTGTGGTGTACTGCTAGCTGCCCCATGGATTGCAGGTTCCCGATGTTCTCCCTCTTCAGGCTGGGCTGTCCTTGTGGGTGCCACATGGTTTGGTGGTCCACAGCTTCCCCTGCCCTCATCTTCCCCTCCCCCCGACGAGCCTAATTTAAAGCCCACCGGAGGAGATCCGCCAACCTAGAAAAGAACACATGCTTATTTGCCCTCAGACTGCCTATAAGTTCATCACGGGGGCACAGAAGGGAATTGGTGAGGTTTTACTTACCAATGCGCCCCTGGGGGTTACAAGAAATAATGGCCATAAGCTAGCAGAGAGCAGATTTAGACTGGACATGAGGAAGAACTTCACAGTTAGAGTATCTAAGGTCTGGAACGGGCTCCCAAGGGAGGTGGTGCTCTCCCCTACCCTGGGGGTCTACAAGAGGAGGTTAGATAAGCATCTAGCTGAGGTCATCTAGACCCAGCCCTCTTTCCTGCCTATGCCAGGGGGTCGGACTCGATGATCTATTGTGGTCCCTTCCAACCTTAACATCTATGAATCTATGAATCCCTGGATTCCTTTTCTTAGCACTCCTGCCCGCCTTGGTGCGCATTGGGACTGACTCCTTTTGATCTCGGAGGATTGTCTCCTTGAGGAACAATCACCTATCTTGGACTCCCATCTCATTGTAGCTGTGAGACCCCAATGCCTCTCCTACTGATCTTCTTAACTTACAGAAGTCAGCCATCCTGAAGTCAAGGACCTCTGCCGTGCTGCTTGCTTTCACCACCCTGCGCTGGATAGTAAATTCCAGCAGGCGATGATCACCAGGTTGGAGGACAAAAGCAATTTAGAGGTTTTCATGAGTTCCATTTTCTGAAGATGAAGAAAAATGGGATGACAGAAATGAGAATTTGGTTGATTTTTTCAGAAACCACTAAAGCAATCTACTTTTATGTTTGCAAATTATTCCTTGACCATAGTAAAGGAAAACAAGCATGCGTCGATGGGTGCTCTAATTGGAGAAGCATTGCAAGAGATAAGGCTGATCATGAAACTTCCAAAACTCATTTTAATGCTATGTGGAAGTTCATTCAATGGTGTAAATTAACTGGAAGAATTGATTCTGTGTTATCGGCTCAGTTTGAAAAGGAGTGTTTTTATTGGAGGAAACTGCTGAGATGTGTTGTTGCCACGGTCAAACTGCTGTCTTCTTTGGGTCTGTGTTTCAAGATCACCAGTTGATTTGTATAGACTTGTACGTGACAGTTTGCAGGCAACCTTTTCAAATGTAGAAATCATTTTGAAAATATTTTTAACAATACCTGTCACAAATGCTTCTGGTGAACATTCTTTTTCTGTACTGAAATGAGTTAAAAATTATTTGTGAAATACGATGAGTCAGGAACATTTGACAAGTTTGACAATATTAACAATTGAAAGTGCCTCCTTACAAAATATTACTTACAATGACTTAACTGACAATTTTGTAAAGAAAAAGTGTAAAAAAATGCTATCTGAATAAATGTACATTTTTTTCAAATCGAATAAGTTTCTTCAGAGGTGCTGAACTGTGTCAGCCACTGGGCTGTTTGGTTCGGGATCGAGGAGACAGAGTTGGGAGTGAAGCAAAGGCAAATTTAGTATAGCTTACACACACAACGGTTAACAGAAAGTTAAATGCGATAAGCAGATAATGCAGTATTAAAGAGCTAATGGTAAATAATAACAACAGATAATAACGACAGATAGATGAATCAATTCTGTCGCAGGGCAACTGGGCACTGTGAGGGTATCAGCCACTGGGCTGTTTAAAACAACAGATAGACAGACATGGGTTGGCAACTTTGATAGTCCCTTGATGTTAGGTGCACGCCAAGTGATTCCAGCGAAGTCAGGCATCCCTGATCGACGCTGTCGGAGGGATTACTGAGGAACATCCCTTGATCAGGATCCAATCCTCATTCACACTGGGAGTTCGGAGTCCAGGCTTAGAATAGCAATGACCGTTCTGTTCCCTCCTTCCTACTGGTTACTTGACGCATGTGCTTTTTATATCTAGTCTTATGCTAATTTGTTGGCTTTAGAGCCACTCACAATCTTGCCCTATAGCTATGGGATTGAAAGGCATTAAAAATTATCATAAAAGGTTACTACCCAGACTCGGGTTTATCCAATAAGCAAATTACAATGTAGCATTTTTAGGTTTGAAATTAACATTACTAAACTCAACTATTTTAGGTTTTTCTGAATATGCTTTCTTGAGACGTGCTTTCCTGGAATGTGCTGTGTGTGCCAGGTGGTTGGATCCAGTTTTATCATCAAGGCTGAACCCTGAGCAAAAACAGTTAGGTCAGCTAATCTTGCAGCTACAGCTTTGCCTTTGGGGCCCAGTCAGTTCCACAGACAGTTAGTTTTATCATTTTGGTTAAACTTATGACAAACAAGTTACATTTGCAGGTTACAAGCTTACAAGCTTTATATTAGGCAAAAATACCAAATGCCTCCAAGAAGCACATATTTATTGTTTATTAATCCCTCTGGTTCTGGCCGTCACAGTCATCTATACTTTTTACGTTTACACATTTTTCATGTTAGCGTAATGCAAATACAAGCTATTATCCAAAGCACTTTACAATAGTTAGCTAATGGTGAAACAACATTTGGAAAGATCATTAAGTGGTCCACTGAGACCCTCAGCAATTTTCAAGTGGTCTGTGAAAAAAAATGTAGACTTCAAAAACATTCAATGTACCTCACTTTATTTCCATTTACTTCCTATTACTTAAAATATAGCAGGAGGATGAAGGAAAAAAGAATGAAAAATGAAGGGCGGGGGAAGATAAGAGAGAATGTTCTTTTTCTTGGCTGGGTCCGGGGGGGGAGGGCATGAAAATAAGGCTGCACACAGCACCCCACTAACCCTAAATCTGCCACTGGTCCCGCCCACAGGTAGGGCACAGCTATGCACTAACAATGCTCTGATTCTTTCCTCCTCTGACACTGGTTATCACAAAACTTGATCTAGTCTGCCTCGTGGCAACTTGCTCCATTTGCAAGCTGACTTCGCCAACCACAGTGGCCATCCACACTCCTTTCCCAATCATCCACAGTGATTCCCAAAGGATGCTGCCATCTTTGCAATCATCTGCGCAACCATCTGCCTCTCTTTCTAGACCCTTTGTGAGCTTCATAGGAGAGCACATTCTTTGGGATCCTGTGATCCAGCATTCACTTGACATGACCAAGCCACCTAAATGTCTTCTTACTAATCAACACCCCCATGCATGACATACCAGCAGGATTTAACACTTCCTAATCTGTCACCCTGTCTTGCCTTCTTATTTGAAGAATTTTCACAGGCATCTGATATGAAAGTGCTTTAGACTTTTGGTATGTTTGGTGTAGGTCCTCTATGTTTCTGAGCCATATAGAAGAGTGGATAAAACACATGCCTCATATATGTGGTTTTTTACTTCAGTTCACACTTCGTTATTATTCCAGGCTCTATCTTGTGAAAGCCCAAAGTTTCTGGCTGCTTTGCCAATTCTACTAGTGAGCTCAGCATTGTCATAACCCAATGATTTTTAGTGCCTCGGCACATTGGAATTTTCCCGCCACATGGAGCTTTCTTTGCACAGTGGATTTCTCAGCTGCAGAGAGAAATCCCCGGTGCAAAAGAGTTCCCGCCACACGTATGCAAATTAGCGTCCCACTATTGGTCAATTCTAAATTATTCCTACGTGGCGGCTAGCAATTGGCTTGCTAGCCGTACAAAAGGTTAGAGCAGTTTCCGCCCAAGTTGGAGGACTCCACAACCATCTCGTGGGGAACTCTGATCGCGCTGTGGAGCCTAGCAAACTCCGCATGTGTCTTGGAGGAGGACATAGGAGCCTGATCAGCTTCTAGCCACTCCCAGTCATAGTGGAAAATTTGACGTATCCCCCGTGTGAAGCGCTCGTGGAGTCGTGCATCGATGACTCACCTTGGTTCGGTTCGGAAGAGATCTCACTTGTGTTTGTTTGTGTGCAACTGCAACTCAAGCAAGTTTCCTTCCTGCACTGTGACCATCGGCAGCGTAAGTAAAGCTTTCTTTGTAAAACCAATATGCTTCTGTGCCTAACTCTACTCCGTCGTGGAAAAACCCCACCTGACGGTCCAGGCTACTGGCCATAGCCTTAGACCGCCCTTGGTCCCGACAAGCATCAAGATCTACATTGCTAGGAACAGTTGATCCAAGGTAGAAAGATTGATCAGCAACATCCAGATGAGTACCATCTAGGGTGATAGCTGGAACTTGGTGCATGATAGCAGTCTTCTTCAAACTTATTGCTAGCCCAAAGATTTTGCATGAGTCAAAGGACTTGGTAATGAAATGTTGTAGGGCATCAACAGTGTGAGCCATAAGCACTGGATCATCTGTAAACAACATGTCCCTTCTAACGATCTCCTTCACCTTCGTGTAGCTCTGAACATAGGCAACCAGTAGGGGAGCATGGGGGGGCATGTGCTCCCCCTGACAGGGTCATTCCCACTGCCACCACTGGCTTCTGTGGGTGCCTGCCCCATCCCCGCTGCTGACAACAGCTTCTGCAGGTGCTCACCAGCCCCATCCCCACCACTGACACCAACACCAGCTTTTGTGGGTGCCCCCCCCCCAACTCAGGAGGCACCAGTCGCCCATGGCTCTGAACCTTGCAAGTGTTAAACAGTCCTCCATCATGTCTACTGCTGAGATAGATGCATCTCAAACATCATGGAAAGTGTGTTGAAGCAGGAATAAGAAGTAAATGTTAAGCAACAGGGGAGCCAGTGCGTCACCCTGTTTCACTCCGTTGTTGATGTTGAACAAGTCAGACCCTTGGTTTTCATGCATTACAGTTGTCTTCATGCCATAGTGTAAGGTTTTCACTAGGTTTAGCAGTATAGGTGGGCAACCAAGCTTCTTCAGAACACTGTAAAGCTCTAACCAACTAACTGTATGAAAGGCTTTTGTGAAATCTATAAAAGCCATGTATAGTGGGATATGCTTCTTGTCACGACCCAGTGATTTTTTGTGCCTCGGCACTAGGAATTTCCTGGCCACATGAGAGCTCCTTTGCACAGCAGAGTGTTCTGCTGCAATTAAGAGCCTGCGTGCAGGAGAGTTCCCGCCAATTTGCAGTTTCCTTTGCAGGATGCATTTCTTCTTTGCAGCACAGAGATGCACGGTGCAAAGAGTTCCCGCTATTC
>NW_005844038.1:0-1898 GCF_000455745.1 Alligator sinensis | reverse complement strand
AAAGCCAAAAGATGTGCTCATGTGTCCGAAATTCCAATTGTGCCGTCGGCAAGGGGGCATGTCACGACCCAGTGATTTTTTGTGCCTCGGCACTATGGAATTTCCTGGCCACATGAGAGCTCCTTTGCACGGCAGAGTGTTCCCGCCAATTTGCAGTTTCCTTTGCAGGATGCATTTCTTCTTTGCAGCACAGAGATGCACGGTGCAAAGAGTTCCCGCTATTCGGATGCAAATTTGTGCCCCGCTATTGGCCAGTGCTAAATTATTCACACGTGGCAGCTAGTAATTGGCTCCCTCTTTCCCTGCAGTTGTCTTACAGAGAAGACATATCTATGGTGGACCTTTCCGAGTGGAGACCACACTGGCTCTCAGGATAGGTTGCCTCAGCTAATGAATGGCAGTAGTACATCTAACTTGTTTTCAAACCATTCGATGTTTTTTTAGTACTCTTTCCAAAACTCAATTGCCACATTGTACATACTTGTTTTCAGCAGTTCCCATACATCTGATGCAGTCTCATTTGTTCTGACTGTGTGGTCTCTGTTGTAGTCTGCACTTTGAAAGGAGCATGTGTGCAGGATATCTTTCAAGTGTGCATGTCTTGCAGTAACAAGTCCAGTTGATGCCGGTGCTGAGCCCTTAGATGTCTCCATGACATTCTTCTTCTGATGCTACCAGCAAAGAAGGTCTTGGTCACTGCTAACTCTGGCCTGGCATGGCACTTAAGAACTCTCTGACCATTGTCATTCATACATCCAATGCCATGCCTACCCAGAATCCCAGGCCAGATCTCAGAATTGGACCCAACACTTACATTGGAGTCTCCAAGTACTAGGATGGGTTCCTTCCATGGCATCCTGCTGATCAGTTCTTCCAGCTGTGGATAGAAGCTGTTCTTCTCATCACTAGCCTGCAGAGTGGAAGCATAGACACTGACAAGGTTGACGAATCCCTTATGTTAGTTTACTGCAAAGTGTCATGGTACATATGGACACTGAAATCGATGTATGAACACTTCACATGATGACCTAAGTTCATTTCTAATAGCAAAACCTACACCATGCTCTCCCCTTACTCTTTCAGGTTTGGCAAGCAAGGAAATGGTGTAGTTCTTCTCCTTTATGAAGCGGGTTATCCCCGCTTGAGATCAGAGCCATAATCCTACAGCCAGAACAAGTCTAGATATTCAGTGACACAGAAGTGGTAGCTACTGCCAGAGAACAACCTGAATAGATCTGGTAACTGCCTGTTGCTTCAGTGTGAGTGCCTTTTCTGTCAGGGTTAGGTCCCTTAGCCTTTCTTCAACCAAGAACTGCCCACAAGGCAGCGGAGGACACAGCTTAACGCCATGCCCAAGACAAATGGCATGTCGGGCCAGAGGGCCACCAGACCTCAGACAAACTGCCAGGAAGTCAGAGAAGGGCTCCGTCTGTGAGGGCAAAAACAGCAGTTAGGTTTCCACTGGTTTGTATATCTGGTGTTGTACTGTCCTGGCAGCCATTGATCAGCTGGATCATGGTTTACACACAAGAGGTCTTTATGACCATCACACCAGGACCATCAGCGCATATACCTAGGCAAGAGGAGGGAAAAGTGGAGGCTGCTGTAGACCTACCAACCCCACTTCAGACCATCGAGACAGAGTCCAAAGGCCAGACCAAGTCCAGACGTTCAGTGCCTCCATGTTTGTAGCTTCTGCCAGAGAGCGACAGATAGAGCTGCTGCTGACTGCTGAGCACCTCTGCGAGGGCGCGTTTCTCTGAGCAGGGTTTTGTTATATTGTACATTTATACAGAATAGAAACTTTCATATTTCAAAGGAAATATACAGAAGATTGTTAATGATATCACCTGAGTCATTACCGCTGTCGCGTGATTAAGTGTTGTCAACTGTCTCTA
>NW_005844037.1:19338-19793 GCF_000455745.1 Alligator sinensis | reverse complement strand
AACTACTAATACGTCTATTAAAACATCGTTAGCTACTAGAATTACTACTACTATGTCATCTATTCCAACTACTACTACTACGACAAGTGCTACTACTACGACAACAACTACCACTACCAATACAATAACTACTAATACAACAGCTCCTAAAGCAATTACTACTACTACAACTACTACTATTTCTATTACAACATCAATAACTACTACTAACACTACTACAGGAACTACCACTACTTTGTCCACAACTACAACTACTGTTATTAGGACAACTGCTACTATTAGGACAAGAACAACTAATACACTAACTACTATACTATGAAAGCTACTACGTCTACTACAACCTTGATAACTACTACTAACACTACTACTATTATTAAGACAACAACTTCTACTACTAGTACAATTGCAACTTATATATCAACTACTACAACTACTACTTGTACATCTACTACTAC
>NW_005844037.1:6581-7555 GCF_000455745.1 Alligator sinensis | reverse complement strand
TGTCTACTACAAACTTGATAACTACTACTACCGCTACTACTATTATAAAGACAACAACTTCTACTACTACTACAAATGCAACTTATATATCAACTACTACAACTATTACTTGTACAACTATTACTATAAGTACTACTACTCAGAAAACTCTCAATACTACAACAAAGACAAATACATCTATTACAACAAAAGCTACTTCTACAACTAGTACAACAGCTACTACTACAACGACAACTTCTACTACAGCAACTACTACAACCACTACTAGTATTACGTCAACTACTACAAGTACGAAAACAACTAATGCTACGACAACAACACCTGCTACAACGATACTACTTCTACGAAAACTACTACTAATACTACGACACCTACTACTACGACAAAAACTACTAATACGTCTATTAAAACATCGATAACTACTACTACAACTACTAATACTATGTCATCTATTCCAAATACTTCTACTATGACAAATACTACTATTACGACAACTACCACTACTACTACAATAACTACTACTACTACAGCTCCTACAGCAATTACTACTACTACAACTACTACTATTTCTATTCCAACATCAATAACTACTACTAACACTACTACAGCAGCTACAACTACTATGTCCAAAACTACAACTACTATTCTTAGGACAACTGCTACTAATAGGACAAGAACAACTACTACAATAACTACTATACTATGAAAACTACTATGTCTACTACAAACTTGATAACTACTACTACCGCTACTACTATTATAAAGACAACAACTTCTACTACTACTACAAATGCAACTTATATATCAACTACTACAACTATTACTTGTACAACTATTACTATAAGTACTACTACTCAGAAAACTCTCAATACTACAACAAAGACAAATACATCTATTACAACAAAAGCTACTTCTACAACTAGTACAACAGCTACTACTACAACGACAACTTCTACTACAGCAACTACTACAAC
>NW_005844037.1:0-5765 GCF_000455745.1 Alligator sinensis | reverse complement strand
TACGAAAACTACTACTAATACTACGACACCTACTACTACGACAAAAACTACTAATACGTCTATTAAAACATCGATCACTACTACTACAACTACTACTGCTATGTCATCTATTCCAACTAGTACAACTACTACGACAAGTGCTACTTCTAAGACAATAACTACCACTACTAATACAATAACTATTACATCAACAGCTCCTACAGCAATTACTACTACAACTACTACTATCTCTATTACAACATCAATAACTACTACTACCACTACTACAGCAACTACTACTACTATGTCAACAGCTACAACTACTATTCTTAGGAAAACTGCTACTATTAGGACAAGAACAACTAATACAATAACTACTATACTATGAAAGCTACTACGTCTACTACGACCTTGATAAATACTACTACCACTACTACTATTATTAAGACAACAACTTCTACTACTAGTACAACTGCAACTTATATATCAACTACTACAACTACTACTTGTACATCTACTACTACTACAACTACTACTCAGAAAACTCTCAATACTACAACAAAGACAAATACTACTATTACGACAAAAGCTACTTCTACAACAACTAGAACAACAGCTACTACTACAACGACAACTTCTACTACAGCAACTACTACAACCACTACTAGTATTACGTCAACTACTACAAGTACGAAAACAACTAATGCTACGACAACAACACCTGCTACAACGATACTACTTCTACGAAAACTACTACTAATACTACGACACCTACTACTACGACAAAAACTACTAATACGTCTATTAAAACATCGATCACTACTACTACAACTACTACTGCTATGTCATCTATTCCAACTAGTACAACTACTACGACAAGTGCTACTTCTAAGACAATAACTACCACTACTAATACAATAATGTCTACTACAAACTTGATAACTACTACTACCGCTACTACTATTATAAAGACAACAACTTCTACTACTACTACAAATGCAACTTATATATCAACTACTACAACTACTACTTGTACAACTACTACCACAACTACTACTACTTAGAAAACTCTCAATACAACAACGACAAATACTATTACTACGACAAAAGCCACGTCTACTACTACAACTTTTACAACAGCTACTACTACAACGACAACTTCTACTACAGCAACTACTACAACCACTACTAGTATTACGTCAACTACTACAAGTACGAAAACAACTAATGCTACGATAACAACACCTGCTACAACGATACTACTTGTACGAAAACTACTACTAATACTACGACACCTACTACTACGACAAAAACTACTAATACGTCTATTAAAACATCGATAACTACTACTACAACTACTAATACTATGTCATCTATTCCAAATACTTCTACTATGACAAATACTACTATTACGACAACTACCACTACTACTACAATAACTACTACTACTACAGCTCCTACAGCAATTACTACTACTACAACTACTACTATTTCTATTACAACATCAATAACTACTACTAACACTACTACAGGAACTACCACTACTTTGTCCACAACTACAACTACTGTTATTAGGACAACTGCTACTATTAGGACAAGAACAACTAATACACTAACTACTATACTATGAAAGCTACTACGTCTACTACAACCTTGATAACTACCTCTACCACTACTACTATTATTAAGACAACAACTTCTACTACTAGTACAACTGCAACTTATATATCAACTACTACAACTACTACTTGTACATCTACTACTACTACAACTACTACTCAGAAAACTCTCAATACTACAACAAAGACAAATACATCTATTACAACAAAAGCTACTTCTACAACTAGTACAACAGCTACTACTACAACGACAACTTCTACTACATTCTACTACAGCAACTACTACAACTACTAGTATTACGTCAACTACTACAACTACGAAAACAACTAGTGCTACGACAACAACACCTGCTACAATGATACTACTTCTACGAAAACTACTACTACTACTACGACACCTACTACTACGATAAAAACTACTAATACGTCTATTAAAACATCGATAACTACTACTACCACTACTACAACAACTAATACTATGTCAACAACTACAACTACTACTGTTAGGACAACTGCTACTATTAGGAAAAGAACAACTAATACAATAAAAACTATACTTGAAAACTGCTACGTGTATTACAAACTTGATAACTACTACTACCACTACTACTAAGACAACATCTTCTCCTCCTAGTACAACTGCTACTTCTACATCTACTACTACAACTACTACTCGGACAACAAATACTAGAACTACTACTTGTATAACTACTACTACAACTACTACTTCTCAAAAAACTGTCAATACAACAAAGATAAATACTATTACTACGACAAAATCAACTTCTACTAAAACAAAAACTACTACAACAAAGACTAAAGCTTCTAGTAAACCATTGATATCTACTAGGACCACTACTACAACTACTCCTACTTCTACAACTACAACTACTACTATTACGACAACAAATACTACGACAACTACTACTAGCACAACTACATTTACTACGACAACGACAACTACTACTACTACGACAACAACTAGTACAACTATTACATCAACTACTACTAATGCAACCAAAACTAATTTAAAAAAACTGCTACTACGAGGACATTACTATTACTACTCGAACAAGAACTACTACTCCAACAACTATCACTACTACAAAAACTAATACAATAACTACTTAATAATACAACTAATACAATAACTACTTAAAGATTACAATAACTACTTAACAGCTCCTACAGCAATTACTACTACAACTACTACTATTTCTATTACAACATCAATAACTACTACTACAACAACTACTACTACTAAGTCAACAACTACAACTACTACTATTAGGACAACTGCTACTATTAGGACAAGAACAACTAATACAATAACTACTATACTATGACAAATACTACGTCTATTACAAACTTGATAACTACTACTACCACAACTACTACTAGTAAGACATCATCTTCTACTACTAGTACAAGTGCTACTTATACATCTAATACTACAACTACTACTAGTACAACAACTGCTACAACAAGTACTACTTGCACAACTACTAGTACTAGTACTACTCAGAAAACTACCAATATTACAACGACAAATACTACTACTACGAGAGAATCAACTTCTAGTAAAACAGCAACTACTACAACAAAAACTAAAACTTCTATTAAAGAATCAATAATTACTGCGACCACTACTACAACTACTACTAATGCTTCAACTACAACTACTACTATTTCGAAAACAAATACTACTAAAACTACTACTAGCTCTACTGTAAAAACTACAACTACTAGTACAATGACAACATCTACTACAACAACTGCTAGTATTACGTCAACTACTACAACTACGAAAACAACTACTACTACGACAACAAAACCCCCTTCAACAATACTACTTCTACGACAACTACTACTAATGCTACGATACCTACAATTACTACGGCAAAACTACTAATATGTTTATTAAAACATTGATTACTACTACTACCACTACTACTTTAACTACTACTACTAAGACAACAACAACTACTACAACTGCTCCTTCTAGGACAACTAAAACTAGTACGACAACAACTACTACTACAGCGACAACAACTACTACAACTAGTAATACGATAACAACTACTACTACATCTAATAATAATCGGACAACTACAACTACTACAACAAAAACAAATACTACTACTACGACAAAAGCAACTTCAACTACAACAACTACCAGAACAAATACTACTGCTTGTAATAAAAAAATCGATAGATAATACTAACAGTAATACAATTACTACAAGTCCTTACCACAAGAACTACTACTAGTACAACAACTACTAATACAACTACTACTACTACTAGCACAACTACAATTACAACTGTTGGAGAACTACTTCAACAGCTACTACTACAACAACAACGTCTTCTACAAAAAAAACTACTAAAACAACTACAAGTATTACTTTAACTACTACATCTAAGAAAAAAACTACTACTACAAGTACTACTATTAGTATAACTACTACACCTAAAACTACTACAATTACAACTACTTCTTCATCTACTACAACTAATACTAATACTACAAAAACGACTACGACGAAAATTACTAGAACTAATGCTACAAAAACTACTAATACTAGTACCAAAAACTACTATTACTTCTATTAAAAATCGATAACTACTATGACAACTACTACAACAACTACTAATACTGCCTCAACTACAAATTCTACTATTACTACAACAAATACTCCTATAACTACTACTAGCACAACTACAACTACAACTACTACTTCTATTACTACAACGACAACATCTACAATTACTAGTATAGCCGCAAATACTACAACTACGAAAACAGCTACTACTACGACAAAAAAAACCTACTAAAAAAAACTACTATTACTTACCTACAACTAATACAACTACTACTACTACCAAAAAAACTACTACTACTATAACTACTCTTCTTCTATTACAAAATCGATAACTACTAATAACACAAATACAATTACTAATATTGGCAAATACTACAACTACTATTATTACAACTACTACTACTACAAAAACTATTACAATTATTACAACAACTACTAATAATACACCAAAAACTACTATTACAACTATTTCTAATACGAAAATAACAACTACTAAGATGACAACTACTACTAAAACAAAAACGACTACAATAAGAACTACTACTAAGACAACTTCTACTATTACTTCAACTGCTACTACTACTAGGAAAACTAGTACTAAAACAACAAATACTACAAAACAACTAGTATGTCTATTAAAACATCGATAACTACTACTACCATTACCACAATTACAACCTCAACTAGTACTACTAAGACAAAAAGAAACTACAACTGCGACTTATAGGATACCTACTACTACTAGGACAAAAACTACTAAAACAGCGAAAATATCTACTACAACGAATACTAGGAGAACAACTACTAATAAGTTACTACTAATACAACAACAAAAACAACTTATTTTACAAGAACTACTTCAACAACTGCTAGTAAAAGAACTACCAATACTACAAAAACTACTACACTAACTACAATTACTACAACAGCTACTACAGAAACTAAAACTATAATAACTAGGAAAAAAAATACAAGAAACAACGCAACTAATACTACCAGCACAGCTACTGCTACAATGAAAAGAACAACTACTAGTACTACGAAAAGAACTATTACTCCTACATCCACAACTACTATTACCTAAAAACACCTAAAACCACTACTACAACCACTACTATCACTACTACAACAAATACAACCACGAATTTTAAGACAAAACTACGACTATTAGTACTAGGAAAATTACTACTACTATGAGAACAACTACTACTACTATGAGAACAACTACTACTACTGTGAGAACAACTAGTACTAGTACTAGTCAACTACTACTAATAGGAAAACAACTAACACTACAATGACAACACCAACTACAACAAATACTACTATTACTAAGAGAACTACTACTACTGGTGCTTCTACGAGAAAAACTATTACAACGACAACTACTAGTATTATTACAACAAAAACTAATAATATACTACTACTCCAACAAATACTACTAAAATTACTACTAGAATAACTTCTACTACAACAAGAGCTCCTACATGAACAACAGCTACAAAAACAATAGTAAAGCGCGACAATATTAAACATTTAAGCGCGACACCGGGGGTAGGAA
>NW_005844036.1:16931-19896 GCF_000455745.1 Alligator sinensis | reverse complement strand
CTCTGGGTGCATGGGTCCCTGGGGAGCTGGGCGAAGTAGAAGCTGGTGGCGGCGGGGCGGGGCGTGACCCTCCCTGGCTCCACTCAGCTGCCCAGCAGCTAGCTAGGTCCCTCTCCTACCACGGGCCCCACCTACCTCTGGCTGCTTTGGGGGCCCAGGTTGGGGTCCTGCTTAGAGGTCCTGGGGGTGCCAGGGCTCCATGGGGGCACAACGGGCTTCTGCTTGTGCGTCTCTCGCCGAAGCTGGGGACAAACTGCGGCCTTGCCATTGGTGGGCCCTTTTTAAACTGACCAGAGTCTCTGGCTTGGTTGAATTTCTGTAAAGACCTGTGCTCTGAAGCTTAGTCTGCCATTCTCAAAAGCTTTCTTCTCCTCCTCAAGCCCCTCTGCCGATCAGACAGCCATCACTGTGATCAGAGAAGTGGGCTAGGTGCAGGAGGTAGGGAAAACCAGTTTTCATTTCCACCGGATCTCTAATACAGGAGATTGTTCTGGCTTCTGTGCAGGGATGATGGTACTTATGTTTCAGTAGATCAGTTTGCTTTTCTCATGTCTTCTTTTTCCTCCATTTTCCCCAGGGGATTTCCTTAGGGAAGTGCTCAAGTGCTTTTAGTAGCTCAACAAAGACCGTATAGACCATTTCTACATGACGGGTTTTCCCATGCTCTGAAATGTGTGTCCTCCTGCCTTCTTTTGTCCATATCCATGATTCCCAGGAGCTTTGTGTTAAACCCTGCAGTGTTTGCCAACCTGTGCATTCATCTCCCCTCCTGGGATGATCGTCCCATTGGATGGGATGCTTGCCTTAGTTGCAACTGCAGTTATTCTAAAACTAACCAGTTGTCTGTCCAGAATGACGGGGAGGGAGGGCTGGGTGGGGATCCATCATCTACCACCCCACGCCACCGCTTCCGCTACCACTGCCTCCCAGGAACAGGGGTGGGGAGGACAGCTTGCACTTGGGGACCACTACCACCACCCAAATTTTGTCACTGTGCATCTGGGCATGCACAATCTTCCCCCTCTTTGCATCCGGCCCTGCACCGCTACACACACCCCGCTGCTCCACGTTGGGCCCTGTGCCTCCCTCCCCCCCCACCACTCAGTATCTGGCCCTGCACCCAGAAGCAGAGTAATGTGTACTAGGGCCCTGGGCAAGGACAAAATTAGAGGCTCCCTCCCCTCCAGGGGAGCTGGGATGTGGGGAGGGGGCTTCCCTTCCCCCTCCTGGTGCTGGTAGAGGAGGCTGGGGGTACCCTACTGGGCTGGAATAAGGGAGTACATGCCGCCTCTTCTCTCTGCTCCTCCTCTCTCGCTATGGCCAAACATACACACACAGGTGTGAACACAGATGGGTGTGCACTCTACTCTCACTCTCTCTGCACATGGACACACAGACACAAGCATACTATCCCTGCCATGAACACAGACAAACACACTATTCCTCCTGCCATGAACACAGACACACGCACACATGCAATGACACATGCACTCATGGACATACAGACAGGAGTGCTCTCTGCTCACTCACTCTCCGCACATGGACACACAGAGACAAATACACTTTCCCTTCTCCCGTGAACAGACATACATGCACATGTACACATGTAGATGGGTGCGCACTCTACTCACTCTGCACATGGACACACAGACACACTCTCTCTCCTGCCATGAACACAGACACATGCCCCCCCCCCCCCCCCCCACAGGTGGGTGCTCACTCTAGTCGCTCTCTCTGTACATGGATGCATAGACACAAACACAGGGGAGAGGAGGGGAGGCTTGTGGCACCCTGTAGCCTCCCGTGCCTTTCCCTTGGGCATCGAGTACGGTGGTTCCTCTCTGACCTCACTGTTGCTTTTGGGAAGAAACAGTTTTGTTAGTTGGGTAACTTCACGTCGGTCCCCCAGGAGGTCTCGTCTCTCACATCTTTGATGAGAAACAATTTTAATTGGGAGTAGTATGTTCGGTCCCATTCTTCCTGGTGCCTCCCTTTGGTCATCCCAGCTGTTCTTTCTGTTTGGGGCTCCGCCTCCCCTACACCCCGTCTAACGCCAAACAAGATGTCGTCACCTGCATTGTCAGAGCTGGTATACCATATACTTTTGAAGCTCCAGCTCGGAATTTATGGCCATAGGATCAGGACAGTGTTCTTAGCCTGAGTGTTTCCCACTGCCCCCTTTTCCTTTGTCTATATGTCGCCCTGATTCCATACCATTGTGTCCCCAGCGTGTCGCCCTTGCTTCAGCCTTGGTACTTGCCATGGGCCTGCTGGGTCTGGACTTTTGTCCCTCTTGGTCCTGCCATGCTCCAGTCCCCGCTGCAGTCGTCCGTTGGTGACAGAGACTCTATGTGTAAGCCTTCAGGCTCTCTGTAGCCCTGAGCTCTTGACGAAACCCCTTCCTGGGGTAACCACCAACTCCCCTCACTAGGACTAAACTCTTGCTCAGGCTCCTCCGGGCTGGTTGGAGACCTCACTGATCAGGTCCCTTCCAACCCTACCAATTATGAAACTAGGAAACTATTATCTCCCTCCTGCTATGAACAGGGAGGCAGTATTATCTCCCTCACGCTTGCAGGGAGGCAGTTAGACAGGCCAAAGCTACCATGGAGCTGAGGATGGCATCCCAAGTAAAGGAAAAGAAATTTTTTTTTAGATATATAGGGAGTAAAAGGAAGGCCCAGCGAGGAATAGGACCCCTGGTAAATGGGCAGAAGCAATTAGTGATGGACAGGGGGGACAAGGCTGAACTCCTCAACGAGTTCTTTGCCTCAGTGTCTCTCACTGGGGTTGTAGAGAGGCAGCAGCAAGGCGCCAGACTACCATACGTAGACCCTGAGATGGTGCAGTCACTTGGAAGAACTGGATGCCTGTAAGTCGGCAGGCCCGGACGAGCTCCATCCGAGGGTGCTGAAGGCACTGGCTGGAGGCCTTGCAGAGACACTGGCGGGCAAATTTTAAACAC